>NW_003805071.1:6588-223541 GCF_000255335.2 Galendromus occidentalis | reverse complement strand
AGACAGACGCCCGAAATCTACCGCGATGATTCGAGGGAGTCAAAGTCCAACGCGACGACGGAGGGGTTATTATTCTCGATTGTCGCTCGATGTTTTTTCGCGCTCGTCATCGAGACGATAATAATTTTCTCTGTTGCTCGAAGTTCCTGAGCATAGATGACTGTATTTGTTTGGAGAGTCTGATGCTTTCGCTCTATACGTACCGGTTGCCACCTCGGTTTCGTTCAAGCTGTTTACGACAAGGACCTTGAGGGTCTATTTGTATCTGACATACATTACGTCGAGCTTCTCAAAAATACCTCCGCTCGTGACTTTCAGAACATCGACAAAAACAAGACCGCAACTCACTGATTTTACCCAGGAGTCGGAGAGAGTGTGACATGGCTTCGATTGAGTTTTATGCACGGACAGCGTCCTCACTGTCGGTCCTCCTAGTGGAAGTGGTGGTCCTTCGGAGAAATCAGGTGGTAGGTCTATGCGCGACCGAGAGCGGGAATCGCCGTTGTCTCGAAATCAGTCCCGATGTCCGAGCTTTTCGTCCCGCTGGGATTTCCCGCTTCCACTCACAGGGACAACGCTCCACTCAGTGGAACACAGCTACAGAATTTCACGCAGAGATATCGAAGAGCTCTTTTCGTATTTTTGTGACGACTGACAGCGATGATCTTTGCCAACAGCAAAGACAAACATCGGCCGTCAGACGAGAGCTCTGACCCACATGAGGGATATCTCGGAAGGGATTGCTCTGGCCCCAATTGAGTTGGAGAGGCTCTACGTCTCGTTGGAGCTCATGAGCGGTCCGGCTGGGTCATTTCGAGCTGGGAAAATCGTCAAAGCTGGCCGGGCTGGGAATGCGGTGTAGCGCGCTAATTCAAAACGAGCGGTATCCGCAAGAAATACAGGATTCCTAGGATTGACTCAAGATTCGAGAATATACCTACGATTCTGGATCTGCTTTGGAACAAGAGATCGGGAGGGGGTCTATATGCTCTCGCTCTCCGGAGCAAACTCAGAACTAGAACAGCAGGCGGAGCCCGATAAGGAGAATGTCTCGCGAGGGCCGAGCTGACGCGAGGAATGAGCGCGTGTTTCGGAGATTACTCTGACCCCTCACGGACCTCGGCTCAGGCACCATTGACCCCTTCCCACCGCTATCGGTGATTACGATCTGAGGATCGACATTAGCATCAATTATGGGGGGCTTCACGGGGGAGACGATTCCTCGGATCCTGTAACAAACGAAATCGAGCGACGAGGCTCAGGTTCTTGCCCCTCGATTCAGGCTTGCACAAGAGTGTTGGAAGTTTGGCGTTGAAATTTTCGACTCTGACTTCAGCGATTGCGGGAGATTTCGGAGCCGACCCTCTTGTACCGATTGGCCCGCCACTTGCTGGTGCAGTTTCTTTGATTCCTAATCACGAGGACGATTTATCCTTGCACGGATGCCAACTCGGCGCGCTGGTATACTTACTCTATCCTCGCTCCGCTGCATCGCTTCCGGGCATTCTGTGCTCTTTTTTTGGCAGACTTCATTCCCGGGATCATTGAAAATTGTGTCGTGTTCCGCCAAAAGGGTCCACGATACGGAAACAGACCGGGGAGGGATTGGAGCCCCATTCCGCCCGGTAACTCTTCGAAAATCACTCTCCAGAGTACAAGCTCGGACCATCGCCACACTTTCTCCTCATATTTTTATTAAGAGCCTGATACGTCTCTTCCCGAGAATGTGAGGATCAAGTCCAGGCTTGAAAGTGGAAAGCGTCTCGAGCCCTGACTGGACCGATCCGACCAAAATCGCGCGAGCTTTTCAAAGCAGATGACGCCGTGCGAAGGAACGACAACATTTCGTCGTGTGTCGTGTGTCGAACTGGCTCGTTTTTCGGTCACTCTAAGTGCCCTCTCCACTCTCCACTACTGCGGCCGAACGGCAACACTTGCTGCTCTTCTCTCTGTGTGACTGGTTCTCCTCATATCCTGTCGTGGGGACCTGTCAAATGGTGACGGCGTCGAGAACACTGGAACTCTCCTGTCTTCCAAGACGTGAATGTTGTCCGTGTCACGTGTCCGATCACTTGAGGAGCTAGGAGCCTGGGGGCTAGTTCTCGGTGACAGCTGCAGTGAGTTGCTAGGTCAACCGTATGCTCGTCGGGGAAGCTCCAAAGGAATAATTAACAAACGATAACCGGAGTTTCATGCCCTGACCACATAAGGAGCACTCTGAAACGGATAACTAGCAGTAGATCATCGGGAGGGAGATGAAACGTTACCACGATAAGACACCGGATGACAATCTTCGAAAAACATCGAAGACAGGAATCAAAGGCGACCCAGAGGCTCTCAGGACCGACAGAGAGATCACGGTGATGGTCTTGATTCAGCAGCATGTCTCTGGAGCTAATCTCATAGTGTAGTTTGACCCGGGTGGGAATTTGGAATCCTGACCGCTCTTGCGAGCTGCTGCCTGTCACCGCCGGCGACGGTGTACTTACCTCTCTGAATTGGGTTGCGGTGAGCAAGAACTGGCATTTGTGCAGAGGCCAGCGGTTCTTCCCGCGCGGATCCGACCGGCTCCTTATATGATTCATCGGTGAAGTGGTCGGAGATCAAGTTCATTGCTCTCGGGATTATTGAGTTATCCAATATCGGGGCAGTCAGTTTCGGATCCACCGAACTCCCGCAGGTGAAGGGTCGGGTAATTGTCTTGGCTCGGAACGCTGCGCTTAACAAGCGAGAACTTTCCCTTGCGGAATAAATGTTTGGTCTTGATCTAAGTAGGGTACCGCCTGCGCGCTCCAGAGAGGGCGATGAAAGCACTTTCTCCAGGATCGATTGCTAATCCTAATCCTTGCATCATTACAGGCTCTTGAGAAAGCTGCAGCCCACGCTAGACTCTTCCAGAGAGTCTATGGGGGAACCTCTCGAGTCGAGTTTAGCATCGGCAAATCTACCAAAGACAGTTGACGGAGGCAGAGGCTACGAAAGAGTTGCACTTCTCAGCGTGAGTACGAGTTAGAGCGGTTCGCATCGAAGTTTTCACTCTAATCCTCAGTTGGGGTTCCCCTCATCTCATCTGACGTCGATGCTTCCGATTGAAGGAGTCCGAGACACCGTCAGAAGACTATCAAGACATAGTTCGTAAAGAGCGACGTAGAAGAGAATTGGAGAAACTGCGGAAAAAAGTTCACGCGACGCGGGGGAGGTGGGAAATACAGGCAAACCCATTGGATATAGATTCAGATCAGGAGATCGACATGCTCGACATAGCACAGCACAGAACCCTTAATGGCGGTAAGTTCAGAAATCCCGTCCTTAACCCTACGACATCTCTACCACGAGCCAGTCCTGTGGTTATGACCTGGGTGATCTCGATTCATTCGCGGTACTCTTGTATCACCAGCAGCCGACCTCTCGAAGAGGCGGATCTTGTTGGGGTGTTTGGATCCTCGGTCTAGTCTATCACGACAGGATCTGCATTCGAAAGATCACAAAACTATTCCGATTCTCTTGGAATCGTGCAAATCTTTTTATTTCCCCTCCTGAGAACTCCTTCAATGCTTCAAAGTGGAAGATGGCAACTCTGAATTCTGAGCAGTGGTATTATTCATTAATGAGTGTTCCGAAATGCACGCTACCAGCTGGATCTTCGAATGCTGGAGGACTTTCCGAGGTGAACGGTCCCGAGGAGTCCTATCGCGGTAGGTCTACCTGACTAATTAGCTGGGGTGATACTGTAGACAGGTCTTCCGGAGCATCGGCAAGGTGGAACGTCGCTAAGACCCAGACCATTTAATTTGGAGATGGAGCGAACTGTCCTCTGGAGGGAGCTCGCTCGCTAGGAACATTCGGAGAGAGCCGTGTAGCCGAGTCCGCAGAACGTAATTACCTCGGCGGGACTGCGGAGCGTTCGTTTACCCTCGCCGGTCAGATCGAGACCTCTCTCTTTTGTAGCTCTTCGGGATCTCCATCGGAGATGTTCAGCTAGAAACGCCTCCTCGGTGACTCAGAGTTTTTTTCTATAGTAGGAATTCCGCAGATCTCGACCGAGGCATTCTTAACTGTTGTACCGCCGATAGAATTCATGCTTGACCATCGCGAAATAGAGTCACCGGCATGTTTCGGATCCTGGTGACGTCTCTGGGTAAACATGACGGGCGAATGGTCAAGACAGTGCTCCACCTGAGATATGGTCCTCTTGCGGGAATTCGAGCAGCTTGCTTTCGCAAGTCCCACAGATGTTTTTCCGGATTCATGAGTTGCTTCATATACCCGCAGCGTTCAATGGGGAAGACGAGCTTCCGCTCCAAGGCACTGGTCAGTATGATGATTTTCACACGATAGATTGGCAGCGCGATATAGCGAGGGACCGGAATCGTCATAGGTGAGTTTCTCCCCGGAGTCTTCCCGATCGAGAGCTCCCATAGGGGTTCTGTGTTCCCAACACATGAGCTTCTTGGAGATGGTCGTGAGCTCGAGGAATTTCGTTCAATAATTGATCGTTGTACTACAGAAATCTAACGAAGAAGAAAAGTGACTCAATATGGGCTTTCGTGTCGGGCATCCACGACGCATGGTCTGGATGGTTGTGTGTTCTCTGCGTCGGTGTCGCCGCCGGAACGATAGCCGCTGTCATCGATATAGGTTTGTTGACGACTCATTCACTTGATCACTTGATTACGTTAGACTGGAAAACTACGGAAAAATAGATCAACGATCGCAGGCGATCCGCGCGAGGCCTGCAGCTTGCGCTCGAGAGGAGTCGCTTGACAATGTCGCCCCAGCTTACGACTTGACAATGAACTTTAGAAGGCTAGTCGCGCTGAGCCTTCCTCTAGAGTCAGAGGACGTCACCGTTTAGGTCACTTGTCCTCTCAGCTGCGGCCGTCGTGTGAGTGGTCGGGAACGTCGAAACTCGCGGTGCGAGTTCGAGAGCCTCCTAGATTCCTTTTCGTCGAACTTTAACTTCAAGACCTCAAGCTATACATCATTTGTATCTCACATCAGTTTTGCTAACGGATATTTGCTGCCCGGCGGAATTACTACTTGCAAGCGACCTCGTAGAGCTCCATGCCTATGTGAAAGAGTCACCCGATACCTTGAAAGTATTTTCTTTCCCGTACGAGAGGTGCTTGTTTCGCCGTGAGATCTCTATGAAGTATCTAATCCAAGCCGGGGCAAGCCTGTGCCGAAATCCGAATCTGAATGGAATTTCGCTCCACAGGCGCGGCTTGGATGAAAGACCTCAGAGAAGGTATCTGTCCACAAGCTTTCTGGCTCAATCGAGAACATTGTTGTTGGGCCTCAAACGAAACGGCATTCGAAGGCGCGTCGTGTCGGCAGGTCAGTCTCATGTGGATATCTTGCTCTCCTGATCGAAGAAACATTCTGACCAACCCTTTAGATCAATAGTAGTCCGATGTAATCACGCTCTCATCTTTCATGCTGTCTTGCAGTGGTTCGAATGGCCGGAGGTTTTCAGCCCGAGTCCGAACTCGGAAGGCTGGGGCTTCTATGTGATCTCATATTTCTTCTACGTACTGTGGAGCCTCTTGTTCGCCTCGATCGCTGCGATGCTGGTACATACTTTCGCGCCCTACGCCTGTGGGTCCGGTATTCCAGAAATCAAAACAATCCTATCGGGTTTCATAATCCGAGGCTACCTCGGAAAATGGACTCTCATAGTGAAATCGGTATGTCCTCGATGCGCTCCCTCCCGGGCTAGTGTCGATCCATAGACGGCCGCAATAGTTTCCGAGAAATCCCGCAATAATTTGGGAGAAATCGATAAGCGAGGTGACCTTCGCCACAGGTCGGCTTGGTGCTCGCCGTATCGGCCGGGTTGTCTCTCGGCAAGGAGGGACCATTGGTCCATGTCGCCTGCTGCATTGGAAATATTCTGGCGTACGTCTTCCCCAAATACGGACGAAATGAGGCAAAAAAGAGAGAAATACTATCCGCCGCTGCCGCTGCGGGGGTATCTGTGGCCTTCGGAGCTCCGATCGGGGGAGTGCTGTTCTCGTTAGAAGAGGTGCGTGTTTTACTTCGCTTCGCTGCATTTGTAACGTAGAATGCGATTGATCCCGGGGACCCCTTTATTGAAAATAACATACACTTCCTTATGAGCAAGGGAAGGCTAGAATTCTTCAGACAAGAACTCTCTCTTACCCGAGCAGGTATCCTACTACTTCCCCCTGAAAACTCTTTGGAGATCTTTCTTCTGCGCCCTCGTTGCCGCTTCAGTTCTGCGGAGCATCAATCCCTTCGGGAACGATCATCTTGTCATGTTCTACGTTAAGGTTAGCGTTCTCCAGGCTCTGTAGGTTTACGGATAGCGACGGGAATGTGCTTATGAACCGACCGCTCCATGGTCATGCTACAAGTCGAGATTTCCAGCTCAAGAATCGAATTACAGTATACAACGCCGTGGTCCTTCTTCGAGTTGGTGCCATTTTTGTTCCTGGGTGTCATGGGAGGGGTGTTGGCGACGATTTTCGTCAAGTGCAATCTTCGTTGGTGCCGCTTCCGTAAGACTTCCCAGCTAGGAAAGTATCCTATTGTCGAGGTGAGTTCAGGGAGAATAATCGATGGAAGATCCTAACGGGACAGAGAGCTCGAAACGCAACCTAACCAACGCTGAGGAAAAATTTTCTGGCAATTTCAGGTTGTATGCGTCTCCCTCATAACGGCCGTGCTGAGCTTTCCGAACGAGTTCACTCGCATGAATACATCGGATCTGATTAAGATCCTCTTCTCTCAGTGCGGTATCGGAGACGTTACGAATCTATGGTAGATATTTCTGATAATCGCTTGCAAGCGGTCTACATATGGAATTTATTAGTTCGAATCAGGGTTGTCCGCGCTCACCGAGTGACGAGCTCCTTCCGACAAGCGCTCTGAAGATATACTCTATTTTCAGCGATTACAAGCGAAACTTCACGAATGTTAATCTGCCGATCAAGAATGCAGAGGCTGGTCCTGGAGTGTTCAAGTCGATGTGGAATCTCGGATTCACGCTGATTTTCAAGATGTTGATCACAATTTTCACCTTCGGCATCAAAGTCCCTGCGGGTATTTTCATACCAAGTTTGGCCCTAGGCAAGTACAGTCTCGTGGTCAATGGGTCTTCATGAATCGGTTTTTTCGTCATGAACCGGGGGCGAGTTTCCTGGTCATTTTTCTGTGGAGCACGATGCACTTTTCGTCATCGGATCGTACCATTGTGATTTTTTCCAGGCGCAATTACTGGCCGAATCGTTGGCGTTGGGATGGAACAACTCGTCTACCACAATCCTCACTGGTGGATTTTCGAAGGAATGTGTTCTACCGGACAGCAGTGCATTACACCAGGACTCTACGCCATGGTTGGGGCTGCTGCCTGTCTCGGAGGAGTCACAAGAATGACAGGTTTGGTCATCTCAGTGAACCTGTAGCGTTTCGATAGCGGCTTGAGGTGCCATTTCCCGGGTCCTTCAGCCAATTCTCAAGTAACCGAGGCGAACTCTTGCAGTCTCCCTGGTTGTGATCATGTTTGAGCTGACCGGTTCAGTGAATTATATCGTTCCCTTGATGACGTCCATCATGGCAGCTAAGTGGGTAGCGGACGCAATCGGTAAAGAAGGCATTTACGACGCTCATATCAATTTGAACGGATATCCTTTCCTCGACGCCAAAGAGGAGTTCGAGCATACAACGATCGCCCATGACGTCATGCGGCCTCGAAGAGGCGAGGGAAGATTGATCTGTCTCACGCTGGAAGGGCAAACAGTGGGCGAAGTCGGTGAGAATAATTTCTTAGAAAGCTCCGATTCCCCTAAATACACAGGGGCGTAACAGTATACAGAAGCGCCTGTCGCCTTCGCGGCGAAAATTTGAATGAGATAGAATCCTAAGAAATTAATGTCTCTCGCAGAGGATATGCTCCGTACTACGAGCCATAACGGCTATCCGCTCATCGCATCCGACGATAACCCGTGTCTGGTCGGCTTTGTTCTGCGCCGTGATCTCAACATCGCGCTATGTGGGTATTTTTGACGTCAAGAGAAAACTTCCCGAGATATTTTGCGGGACGCATTCCCGCCGAGGAATGGCAGGCTAGCGGAGGAGGCGAAATACATTATTCCTCTTTCCAGCCTCGTTGGCGGGCCAGGAGGTGAGCTCATCCTCGAGAGTATTGTTCGCGAGTACTTCCACGGTGGCTTGGAACGAAGGCCCGCCGCTGAAACTCTCGAGAATCGTCGACTTGGCTCCTATTACTGTAACCGACCACACTCCGATGGAAACAGTTATAGACATGTTCCGAAAACTGGGTCTCCGACAGACGCTGGTCACCAAAAACGGGTAAATCTCCCCATGCTGCTTTTCTCGACCAGATTCGGGAAGCGGCTCGAGGCTGCTCGTCCTGGAAATTCGGTGCGAAATATCCCTGAGAGATGCCTGTCGGTTTTCAGGAAAATTTTGGGCATTATCACCAAGAAAGATGTTCTTCGTCACATCAAACTCTTGGCCAACCAAGATCCGGAATCGGTTCTCTTCAATTAAGGGCCCGAGGAACTTGCGAAGCGAGATCGAGCAAGCGACAGCGTTGGCTACGCGCAAAGTGCGTCTGTGATAACCGAAAACACGGAGAACTTCCTCTGATCCTTGGCGCTCTACTTCCCCTTCCATGACGAGGCCTTGATCGGAGCGTGTTTCTGTCCGATCAGGAGTCGTTGTCTAGATCTTGAGCTATCTTGAGCTCCTGTTAATCTCCGCCTCGGAGGATCTTCGATCATTGTCACGCGATCAAGTTCTGGCTGAGCACCGGAATTCTGCCCGAAGTTCCGACCTCATACTAAACTGTTGACTCCGGAAATCATCTTCAGTTCATCGAGTTTCGATGGAAGGGATATATACGAGAGGAGACTTTCGAATCCCTCCTGAATCAAGAGCTCGTTGCCTGTAGAGGGTGTTACCCTGAAAATCAAAATGTCACTGGAAAACTCCGGTAGGATAATTGTAGGTGGCGTTGTTGATCGTTGAATTCTGCTTTTCTTGATCGAGTTTCCCTGTACATGTGTGTATAACAAATAGACGAAGTTATTAGCAACACGAGTTTTAAAGAAGGTTACTTAATAAACATGATCGAATTTATGCGTACGCTCCCTGTGAAGCGGTAAGGCAATGTGTAGTCTAGGTCTCAAATACACGAATTGTCTCCCTCGAAAGCTCGAATCTTCCCGCTTCCTGCGTGTAAGCCTGATCAAGGATTATGGTGGCATTCCAATGTCTCAGAGAATTGAAATTCAGGTCGAAAATCTCCATCAGCAAGTGGCGCTTATGAGATGAGTTCCTGGAAAGTTCTGACCAGAAATTCAGATGTCTTCCGGACAACTCGAGGCACCCATTCGAAACATTTGTTTTGTCTGTCTTCTGTCCCCAGAAGCCTGGTGACAATAACTCACCGGGGTCCTTCAGACCCACCGACCCGGGGAACGTTCATGAAACTCGCTACTAGCTCGAGCGATGCAGGAGTTATTCCAGATGGATCTGAAGGATCTGTGAGTAAAAAACGGAGCGATATTCGTTCGGGATCAGCGATATTCGTGGATTGTAGCGCAGTTCTCCGAGAGCGAACCATGTGCCGGGCAAGGGACGAAATGAAAACTCGAGTTCTATGCCATACCGATACCTATCGCGTGAGATTACGGGTGAATAATCCCCGCGGACTCAAAGCTACATTCACGCCCGCGTGTCGAAACCGAGATCGCTAGGAGATTTCCTGGGAGCTCACAAGCATTGGGCACGTAGTTACAGCGCCGATTTCGAGAAAAACTGCGGCATCACAGCTTGAACAACAGAACGAAGGTGATGTTATCGAAGATAACTCCCTTCACACGTACGAGTTTTGCCGCGCTGTTTTGCGGGTGAAGGCCCGCGTCTACCGCTGTTATTGGTCAGTGTCTTCTGCGTGAGACACACGTTACGTGTTCCTGGTCACGTAGGCAAGCTCCGTCTCTAAAGGGGTTGAAGATGTCCCGGAGGCGTTTCCTAGATTAAAGAGCGCTCCGTCGATTAGCATGAATGGGGAATTCGATCAGAGGGGAGAAAAGCGAGAATATCTCAACTAACATTAGAACTTTCTTTGTGCTGTCTGACTCCTTTATGCATGACCAATGTTGATCGCCGCCGCTCTGCTGCGGATATCACGCTCTATGGCCGTCTCACAAAGCTTCTCTATAAGAGAGAACCCAACTACAATATTTGTTGTACGGTGATTGCCCAGCGAGAGTTGCAGCGCCGCGGCTACACTTCTTGACCACTAAAATTGTGCGATCGCAACGCCTGGCACTGTTTGCGAAGGTTTCAACCGTACAGGACGGGCTACAGAGAACCAGTCCCTCGGGAAAAACGCGAAATTCCTCCCCACCAGCAATTCCTCGCCTTGCTCTACTCGCTGTTTGCCCGTCATTCGTGGATCTGTCAGAGATGTCATATGATGGCCATGATTGGGAAAATAGCGGAATCGGCATCACAGCTCGCAGAGAATGACTTGGACATTCTCTGCGGCGGCCACCATCCGCCTCAGATGGTGGCGGATGTGAGAGGCCGACAAGGGGTTTCAGTTATAGATTGAATTCGATCTTCGAAATTAATCGCCAAAAAACCCGTAGGAAAGCAATGGTGTGCGTCTCTCTGATCCTGACCCAATACCTCTCTCGGTGCGCCTCTCGAGTGATAGGAAGCACGCGATATGAAGGAAACGACCGACTCTAGATCAGCGGCTGCATAAGAGCCTAAGGGTCCCTCCAATTCTTCCATTTCTCCGACTCATAGGAGCAAGGCCTTTAGGAGCTCCAGCATCTGAGTCGGAAAAAGTTCATCCGAGGAAAATCTATGGAGTTCCGAGCGGCCCGGGTAATATGTACCGTGGGAAAATTCTAGTTCCATGCGACCTCAGCCGGACGATGGTGGTCAGTTCTCGGGTGAAGACCGGTCTGTAACTTGCCCAATTCCTATAGGCACGCACTTACGCACACAAAGCACAAATAGCGCGCTTGATCAACGACTAGAGAAGAAACGGTTGAAGCGTCATTCCTTTTTGTGACGAGTCCCGTGTTTGAGTAGCTGTCACTTTTAAGCGCTGCAACAAACAGTCGTAACCCGTCAATTCGACGTTCCATACAAAACATATCCGATCGGTTCGGGAAAGTTTTCAAGATTTCGGTGAGCCTGTGATCTTTTCCATTGGGGCATAGGGAGTTGGGCAAAATGCGGCCGGACTCAGAAATCCACCTACCGGTTCTGATTTCCGCACTAAGAATATTCAGACTTTTTCTCTGTATTATTCCTCTGCATTCGAATTTAACAGAAACGAGCCGTCTCTTTTCTTGTATCCATTACGATTTTCGACGTGGCTAGATTCGAACCGAAAACTGCGACCCTCAAGCCACCAGAATTGATCGGTCTCATCTGCCCTAATGAAAACGGCGGCGTGAGAACTGACGTGGGTTTTTCGACGATCGCTCCCAGATCTTATAATCGGTGTTTGCGGATGAGCATCGCCGACTGACAGAAGCGTGCATCGACGAGTTCGCGTCGTGTTGATGTCGAACGCGTTGAGCATCGCTTGAAATCAATTTTTTGGGAAGGGACCTTGAACTGGTTGGCGGTGACCTTCGCCTCGCGACGCGAGCTTAATTACCGATGTTCACTGCGATGACTCAACGAAACGACCTTCAGATCTTCCGCATTTCACTTTTTATTGAGCCTCATCCAGCGGCGCGTGTCTTAAGTCAAAAAAGAAAGTTCCACAACGGAGCGGAAAGAATGAATCCCATCAGCTGGGGTCTTCCTGCAGGGGGCGAAAGTTCTCCCAACCGCTGAGGGAAGCTCTGGGTTCAGAAACGAGAACGACAGCGGGAGAATTCCGGTTCGCATCGGACTTGAAGTCTAAGAATTCCGGTGGGGTTCGGAACCGGCACTGGAGGGGGATTCCGAACGATTCCCTCAGCTTCGTGTCTGGGAACTTCGCTGAAATCTATCTCTGGAAGAGATAATAGATTCGGGTTCCCTATCGTTGAGATCAACTCCACGAGCATTCCCACGAGCGAGCGATTCCATTTCGACCGAAACTAACGGTAAAGACCCAAGAGCTGCGAACGCGCTCAAGGCACCGCACTGCGCCGCCCGCAGGTCGGATTCTGATGTTGTGAAGATGAAAAATGATGAAGCATAAGCTTCAAAAAATGTGGAGGCGCGCCCGATGCTAATGGAAGGGGCTTCGAGCGTCATTGGGTCGGCGCCGACCGAATTCCGGAATAGTTTTGACGACAGCCCGACACTAGTTCGGGACAGAGTCATGTAATGCTAAACGGGGCCAAATTCTGTGCGAGGCCACATCGAGCTACGACGATGGCAACGGCGGCGGCAGCGGCTATAGCAGCACACATTACCAGCGATAATTCGACCGCGGTTTCTTGGGAGCCGGCCTTCCTTCATTTGCTACCTTTCAAGAACACCAAGGTCATAAGCACGACAACTGCGACTCACGTAGTCGCCAACTCTGGTTGACGTATTTCGATGCTTGACATGCAGTTGGAATTATTGGTTCGCAGCCGCGCCTTCTCAATGTACCCCGATAGTCACACATCGCATATCATCATCATAGGAGGGAAGAAAAAAAGAAGAGAAAAATCAACAGCTGACTGAGAACTCTTCGGAATAGACTGTAGCGGCGGCGGCAGCAGCGTGTCGACACATCACACGTTAACCCTCAGCGGCGGCGGCAGCCGCACGCTGTCATCCCTGCGAGAGGTAGAGACATCACCTGTTGAAATGGAACTTCCACAAGAATGTTCGCAGCGACTTCTGACGGAACAGGGCTTCTTTTGAAAATTTGACCTTGTGCGGTGCGATAAGCTACTTTTCTGATCGAAAACTCTCCCGAACATCGTGTCCTTTTTCTGAAAATATTGATCACCTTCCAATATTAGACTTTGAGTCCACACACAAGGATGCTGTCCGGAATTCTGTCCTCTCCCCCTCCTGCAGTGTCATGAAATCGTTGAGTGGAATTCATCCCTCGCGGACCCCGGAGGAACAGCGGGGAAATATTCGGATCGCAGTCGATCATCACGCGAAAGGAAACCCCATGCAATTCTCGATTATTCATACCGCGCGTAATGATACCGTCCAATGTTCCAGCTCATTCAAATCATAAATATGCTGAGAACTATACTTGACCCGATTGTGAGCTGAGTGATAAGCAACCAGAATTTCACAACAGACACACTTGGAATGTTACACAAGTCTCGGAAAACACTTCAAAGACGAACCGATACCGATCTCAAAAAAAATAGATACCACCACATGTGACAATGGCCTATCTCCATCGATACTGATGCGTATCGAGAATGCCGCTTATTCTGTCGAAGCGGACAAGAGGTCCGGACACATTGTAGAGAGCCGACGCGAGGGTGCATTCTCAGACTGGGACATTAAATTCGTTCTGTCAGAATGGAATTCAGCCGAAGTTTCCAGCGGTTGCGTCCTTGAGGGAATTTTTCTTCAATTTACTGAAGAAAATCCGTCGTCCATTCAAACAGAATTCTCAATACTCAATTCGATCTGTCAGGTTCTGCGAACGGCCTTCCGATTCACCGGTCCTGATCATCGGATGTCGCTGAGCGTTCTGTCCGGGAGATTCAGCGATCGACATACGCAACGCTCTTCAGCACTCCCCAGAGCGAGCGGTCGCGCCTGCAACGAGCGTGGTTCAGCAAGCCCAAGTTCCAAGTGCAGAACCAATCGAGACGCGTACATATCATAGCTCGTGACCCGACCTAGGGTCAATGCGATCAACGGTCAAACCGCGTCGTTCTGAGTGATCGTTCCAAGGCGTTTTTAAAATGTAGCCACAGATTATCTCAACGCCATCAGATGTGGACAGGAGATTCTGGTGGGAAGTCGGCTTTTGAGTCTCGGACGAGAAAGTCCGCGTGATCTGCCGAGGAGTCGACTTGAATTGAAATTCTGGCTTTTAGTCCGAGAGCGAGTGGACTGCCATCACTATGTCTGCCGTCCCCTGAAATATCGCGCCAGAATTTCACGGTTTGAAGAAGTTGCGGAGGGCGCCGGAAAGAAGTTCCACTCGAGTCGCCTTCAAGGTCACCGTCGAGCTCTTCCGTGCACAAAGGATTGCGGGTTCATTCTCGCTCACGCAGTCAGTCAGTCAGACGCTCGAAGACATGATCCAGCGATCGACTTTGCGAGTGTCCGCTCGGGAACTTGGTCGGCGGCTCGATCAAGAACAAAAGTGATTGGATTTGAGTTTCAAAATTCGTTTCGAGTGGGCTCGCTGCTGCTGCCTCACGACGACCTTGTTTGTTTAACCCTTGACAGTGTTGGGTTCGGCTGCTGTGTTTGTGCGCGGCTTGCGCGGTGTCAAAGCTCTCGTGTGCAGCGTCTTCGCCTTGGGCTCCTCTGCTCTGCTGCTCGCTCGCTCCGTTAACCGTTACGCAATCGATGGCGCTGCAGGGCTTGAATACAAGGTCTGGCTAGAGCCACAAGTCTTCATTCTTTCTTTCTCTCGGTGAGGCAAATCGTGGATAGCCCTCACTCCCGCACTTCCGCCACGGGGCTGCGATCAGTTCTTCTCGGGCGCCTTGTCCAGGCAACGATGGTCTCCCTACTGGGGACCAGTGGACCGTTTTGTTGGTGTTTGGTGCTGGTGCTGTGTCTAAACCAACAACAAGAAGCAGCGGCTGCCGCCAAGTCGGACCTTAATTTAAAAGTTGTTGATGGTGAAAACGACCGGTGGCTCACAAGTACGCGAACGTTCTGGTGGATTTTGACTGTGTTCTCGCTATTGTATCTTGTTTATTATGTAACAAAAGCCATATGGGCGTTTGTTTGCTGGAAACGGAAAGCCAACTTGATAGGGAAAATCCCGGGCCCGGCATCGTTCCTGGTCCTCGGAAATCTCAACGTACTGTTCGAGCTTCGTAAATATGAGAAGATCATATCAACGCACACATGTGAGTAGTAGTAGCAGCAGCAGCATCACAAGTAGAACTCGGCATCGTCGTCATCCATCTATCTATCTATCCATTATCCTCAATCCAATCTACCGAACAAGCGACCGAGCAAGCGACCCAGCGATCGGAAACCAAACGAGCTGAATGCGTGACTTCGGCGCTTTCGTATTTAGCTACTATTTGGAGCTGAGCCTTCTAGAACCTTGAGGAGTTCCCACAAGTGAATTTCGACAACCTTCAGACATCCCTTGGATCTCATCCAAAAGTCGTCGCTCGAAGCGTTGTCGCTCAGAAAATCGACGCCAGAGTTTCTCGCCCCTCGCTCTGATCGTAACGATCGCTCGGTATCGCCCCTCTTCACTTGTCTGCTGTTGTTGAAATGCCAGAAATCGGACCGTGCTTCTGTGTGCGAGCGAAGCCTCCACCGGTCGAGTGTTGATGGGGAGCCCGTCGAGCGGATTCCAACTTTCGATCTGAGAGTTCCGACGACCCATGGAGCGAATCTGGAAAAGGATATCGTTGCAACCCATTCGCTCGCTGCTAAGTTTGAAGCATTCGGAGCCCCCGGTCGCTGCGCGCATGCCGCTTGCTTCGTTCGAACGGAGCAACGACGACGCCGACGGTAGCCCTGCCGTTAACCACCACGGCCGGCGTTCGTTGCTAGAGCTACAAACCATAATAGATTTGGCTGGAAAAAAAGGCGCCGTCAGATGCTTTTGCGCAACTGAACCAGGATCCGAACTTTACGTATAAACCTTGACCCTATCGTCGATTTCCCTTCAAAAGCATAGAGAAAGAACACGCTGTCACTCCGTTGGAGTGACGCGCGATCCGTGAGTGGCTAGCTGCTCAGTGTCTGTCGCTGGAAGTACGGATTCGCGACGAAGGCATACTGTGCCTCTCTCGTCCCCTCTGTTGATCAGACCTTCGGTCGATGGATCGCTCAAAATGAATTTTCGGTGGTCCATGTACGCAACTTCGGTTTATGGTTGTTTCATAATCGCCCCCAGACTTCTGCTCGGGCTCATACAGAAGTCTGATAATTACCCAGCTTCTGTACGGCGAACCGCTATGATCGTCGTCCCTCACTCGTGATATAAGTCCGCCGAAGTCGAAACGAGGCTGATTCGGCCCTCGTTGCATTCCTTGCTGTTTCCATTGCATCGAATCGTTCGATTCGCGAGCGGGGACCACGCGGCTTGAATGCAACCGTTTCATGACTCACTTCATTCACTTTTCCAAGACGCTCGCTGATATTATGCATTCGATTCATGTACAACCAATGTGCTTGTGTTGATGTTCTGATAACAGTGTCTTACTCGGTGGCGAATCTCGAGACAGCCGGGCGTAGTATACAAAGTTCCATTCGCTCTCGATTATCAAGACACAAGGAAAGCGCCCGAGTCAAGTTCGACCGGTTCCGAAAAGCTTCACCGCCGCTCCGCCCCGCAACGCTGAAGTGACTCAGGATACTCAATTGGATAATTGGATAACTCCTTCGGATAATCGCCTCCTTCTCTGGACCGTCGTGACGGCTGAAGCTAATAGGAGCCGTTCGAACCTGTCGAGGGGCCCGCAACAGAAATCCTTCCATGTCTAGTTAAGCGGGGCTGTACGCAAAAACACAAGGTCGTACTTACATAAGTCGAGGTCCCGACACGAGTGATAGCCCAAACGGTCAGAAGTTGGGGCCAAACAGCTGATAATCGATTCCATGAAAGTCTTGGATGACTCTGATTCCTCAGGCGACAAAATAGATCGCAGCTCGGGACGGAGATATGTAGACGATGCGCTCGATGGATTGTTCTAAAAAGTTTGGATCAGGTCCAACATTCCGGAGGGGGGGTCGTTTCGGGCTTGCGGTGCGAACCTACCATCTTCAAAACGCCCAGGTACTCGCTACTGATCTTTACGAAGGCGTGGAAGGGTGCGTATCAGGCACGACGAGCAGCCTACGATCAAATAATGATAGTAATGTCAGCGAGCGCTCCCGATGGCGTAGGAAGGCGAATTCGAAAAAAAAAAACGATGACAGGACTTGACTCGGCAAGTTGTCTAATATCAACAACAACAACAGTAATAATAACAATAAACAGAAGTCTGACGATCGTTCTCCCTGGCGGAATTCTTGGCAAAGCTGCAAGTGGGTCATGGCGTACCAAGATAAGAAATCGAAACTTCCAACGGGATTACGATTGTCTACGTCTGGGCTAACTCAGCCAGAATTCCCCGGGATAGGGAGTCCCGATCGGGCTTGAATGATGAACCCTCAGGATACTTGATTCTGAACGAGCATCCGATGCAATGAGTGAGTCACTCAACACAAATAAATGATTGCTCGTTTCAAGGTCACTGAACGATAACATGCGAAATAAGATCTATGAACAATTTCCCCGAACGGTCCGCTCTATCGGCACGAATGTTCAAGGGGAAACCACCGCTGGCACCAATCGGCTCAAGTGTTTTCCTCCCAACTCGAGACATTCCGGATCCCGTATCTGAACGTCAAAGAATTTTTCAAAAAAAAAACAGCTGACGAACAACTCCACCAGAACAACGGCGGAAAAGCGCGCGCGGACCACGAAGACGGCGCCGGAGTCGATGATGCATTGGGCTTCATTAAAGCGTGTTCGCGGCGATTAGTGCTCCGGATCTCATTTCCTCAGACACCACCAAAGCAGTGATCGGTCTTCGACGCTCGAAGTCATGAGAGAGAAGACCGCGAAAACGGATCGACGAACGCCAGAATTCCGAAGCGCATTCCCAGGATCGCTTAAGTGATTCTGATGCGCGGAATTCTGAATCGATAGCGGCTCGAAGTCAAATTCACAGGTCCGTGAGAATCGCAAGGGCGGCCTCACGATGCGGTTTCGAATAAAATCCGCGTTGAATAACATTCTCGCTGGAAATTGCCAGCCAATCTGTTTAACGGTGTATCATTATGTAAGCGATCCGGTGTGCGGCGGCGGCTGCGATCAGAAATCTGTCCTTGATTTGTCGCTTATCATCGTTATCTGCGGATTTGACGCGCGTCTGACCTCATTGGAATAATCAGTATCTGTATCCAGTGTTGCTTAAGAATTCGAACGACTAAGGGCACGGCGTTTTCTCACCTCGTGACTTGAAAATCTGTGAATCCGCAAGCAGCTCCGATGAATAATCAGCTCACGGTCTGATTATCGGATCGATCGATCTCTCGTCGGGAAGATTCAACGCTCGGATCGCGGTCGAAACCGCCTCGCTTGCCTCGGTCGTTTCAAGTGCGCGACGTGATCCGAGGAAATCCAGCTCGGCGAGGAATTCTCGAGAGGAGCTCGACCTAGAAGAGTTTCCTCACGAGCCTGTGTAATGTTCTCGTTCACAGGGAGCGTCTCGAGGGAAAAATCGAAGACGAAAACGCCCTCCAAGCTCGTGAGGGCTCCGACTCTAATCGGTGTGGATCCTTGGCTAGTGTGCTCGTAATTTCGCTTTCCGGAAATTTTCTCCCGTGACCTTCGCGTTCGCTGCCGTCGCGATCAGACTCGAAGCGATTCATGGTCTTGTCGGCCTTCGCTGGCCTATCTCGTCTCGGGGCCATCACTTCGACGTCCCCCCGTCTTCTGGCGCGCACGTGCGCGTCAACCTGCAGAGCACGAGACCTGCCACGAGGGCCTGAGCCCTATCCTACATGATTGGCGCTGTCGAACGACGTTGTCCGACGACGACGACGACGATATAGACCGGGTTACTGATTACAATGCGTTCAGATTCAGTAAGATATTTGGCCGGCTGAGTTGGATGACTGCGTCTATAGCGTTTCTTTCGCTCACCCCCGTAATGGCTGCGGCTTCAGTTGCGGCTGTCGATGCCGCCGCTACCGCGGGAGCTAGAACAGCAGAAGCGGTGGCCGTCGTTGCCGCAGTAGTAGATGCAACGTTGGCTTTCCGAAGGCCATGGACTTTCCCTTTCAGCACTCCGTACCGGTCGGCCGCTCCGCGTCTGACGTAACGGCAAATTCCGGCTGACGCAGGGGCTTGATGTTAACAACTGGCGTTTGAGGCCCTGATGTTCGTTCGGTCGGCGGCTGGCCGGCCGGCCGGCCGGCCGGCAAGTTACTTGCCCAGCGGACGGGGTTCCGACCAACGGGGCTCTAGTCGGCGATTCCAGCCTCGTGGCGGTCGTGCCGGTGGTCGTCTTCTCCTTCGATTTGGCTTTGATGTTTAAAACGCGTTCTTTTTCTTCTACTTTCCATTGTCGGCGGGTGGTTTGACGCAGCACTTTCCGGGGACGGCGCGGTCGATTTTGTTCTGTCCGGTCGGCCCCCGCGAAAGAGGCTCCGTCGCCGCTCCGGTCAAAGGGTTGTTGGGACCCGCACCGAACGTGGAATTCAGAAACAATACGGAGACGTTCAGGTCGATGAAGAAACAATTCCGGAGGAAGAAGCTACCAATTTCGATTTTTCGCAAAGATGTTTTCACGGGCGAGGATTTGTGACGCTTCCTCCCAGTCGCAAGAGGTTCACTCCCAACGCTTGTCTGACAACAACGACGACGACCACCACTACTACTAGGAGCGAAAAGAAACATATTTCATATCTTTTTTTCCGCTCGGCTAATTCAAGGTTCCCGGTGCCATCCAGATCGGTTTGAGACCGACGAGAGGAAAATGGGTAATCCTCTTTTGCTGTCTAGTACGATCGGAACATTTCAATTGTTGTCAAAAGTGAATGAACATGGCTTGCGTCGCGTCACGACTGAATGTTTGTTGTTGACACGACCGTATCTGTTGCAAGGGCTACGTTTCAATCGCAAGGGCGCGCTTAATTGACTTTTGATGTTTTTGCACGGAGAAAAAACATCGCGTTTCTCCTCCACTTCGTCCTAGAGCTGGTTCGGTATTTTTGTGCGACCTCCTATGCGGTACCGATCACCTCATGCCCTTCGAGCTGATTCAGACTCGAAAATTCCAGCTGAAGATAATCCGGGGTCATCCGAAAAATTAAATTGACAGGAATCCATCCCTCATCGCAACGCGCTCGATGGATGGTTTGAACCTCCCGGCGAGGTTCACGCTAAAAAGTGTCTGCTCCTCGTGGAAGAGACTACTCGGTCGGAGTACAACGCACAGGCTTTCGAAGGCTGCCTCTCTCCGTTCGGCCTCATTCACACACACACTTTCGTAATCGAGTTTCCAACGCAAAACCTTCGTCTGACAGCGACGACACCGGAGGAATTGAACGTTTTAAAATTCTGAGTGCCTCGCGTTGACCAATGGCGCTTTCGAGTATTTTTTATTGCTTGTTTCTAGTTGGGCTCTCATGCAGGACGACAGTATTGTCGCTACTAGGTTCTCCAGAGAATTACGCAAGGCGAAATAGACGCGGAGAAGCGCTGGCATTATCAGCAGATGAAAATATCGCCGTTGCGATTCCACGGCGTCAGAAACATCATTTGTCCTTCCGTTCTTCCATTCATTCATGCGGCGGATGGCATCGAATTCATTGAGAAACATCGACTGAAAAAACGCTTGAGCTCCGCGCAACCATCCACGATTCGAGTTGGGCTGAGTGCGGAGCCGGAGCGGGTCAGCCAGGGGACCGAGAGGCTGGATAGACCGCCTCGTTCCCATGAGTCATTAAAAAAACTGCCACCCACTCACTTCTCCGCATCATTGAACACTTCCCGGGGTTCGTTTGCCCGTTGGGTCAGTGTCTTCGCATAACAGGGATGGCCACATAACAAGTTGGACAAGCGAAAAACGACGGCGGCCGTCGGCAGCAGTATATTCAGTGCGGGGAGTCTCCCATTGTTCGTCGGGTGCCCTTGATCTTGGTGTGTGGTTTTTCTGGAGCGAGCGCACCAAACTGGATGAACACCACACCCCTACATCCGTTCAAAAGACCTCCCGTCGTCGCCTTGCCTCTTCCGGCGGCACCACCGAAACTTCTGCTCGGTCCCTCTCTGTTGCTCTCCGCTTGCTAACGATGAAATTTCCAGCGATCTTCGGTCCTCGCGACGAGACGGCGGGCATTATTTCGACATAATTCGGCGAAAAACCACGGACGGGACCTGTTCTGAGCGAGTCTGTCCGACGAAGAACAGCTGTGGACGATCCCTGTAAATTCTGGTCGTTACGCTTACGTTCGGCGTAGCTTTGAATGACCGCCGCGTACATGATTGCGTGAGAGTTCTGCTCTTGACAGACACTATTTCGATTGATTCGTACAACTTTTTAAATGGCTCCGCTGCCGCATCCATCCGCCGCCGCGCGCGCCGTTCTCACGAGCGAAAGGATTCATTCGCTCGCGGGAAACGCTGCTCAAGATCGACGACGGACGGACGGATACATTTGGTTTGAAAAATGATTCATTCCGTTAAACGGAAGGCTGAGGCTGGAGTCGCCACGCGGTTTGTTTGATGAATAAATTCAAAATTGCCAGCTCCAGCAGAACCTTGACCAAATTCCAAACGTAAGCGCTTTGCCACGGCGGCAACCCTCGCCAAAGACGAATAGTCGACGACGAGCGTTTAGTGAACGCGAAGCCTTCTTCCGTAACGTGACGACCAGGGATAATGAACTTGAATGTTTTGCAAATGGCCGACAGAGAACTTCACTTTACTGCACTCGCTTTCCGTTGCTCTTCTGTAATGACAGCTCGGGGCGCCTCATCGTATCTATCGATCGAGTCCCCCTGCCGACGGGAATCCCTCGTCGAAGATGATGACGTCGACGACTTGACGTGTCTACGCAATGCCGTTCGACAACCAATCACGGGCGACAGATCATTATTGAGCTCTGGAGTGTGATCGATGTTGATTTGAATCGTCCAGAAGCATTGGTGTCATCAGTCAATTTGTCGAGGGAGAAATCCAATCTAACGTGTGGATTTGACTTTCGGTGGATTGTGACAGACGGTCGGGCGACGGGTCCGCTCGTTCGATTGACTGACTGACCGGCCGGCCGACTGACCGACCGAGCGACGGAGCGACCGAGCCATCAATCGTTAGACGGTCCGTCTGTCTGTGTCTGTCCACCGACCCATCCTTTCATCCAACTATTTGTCTATCTATTTATTTGTCTGACGGCCGACTGTGTGTGTCTAGCCGTTCGCCTGTGATGCTTCCTTTCTCGGCTGCTTGCTTGCCTGCCGGTCGCTGTGATGTTATTGAGCAGGCGTTTTGCCGTTGGACGCGCGACTCAACCCGCTGAAGCCTGAATGAGTGAGGTAACAAGGGGTTTCCGGCTCCTTCGTTCGTCTGCCCGAAAGACAGACAGACGGACTACAACTACTCACTATCCAGTCTGCGTTCCTCTCTTGTGTCATCTGCACAGACCGAGCTAGCGGGCGGGCAGGCGGGCGGACGATCGGTCCGTCGGTCGAATAGGTAAGCAAGAGCGAATAGGAGGAGAAGGAGTCTTTGAGATGAAAACTGGGTCTTCCTCAACGAATATCGATCGGTCGATCGATTGAATGGATGGTCCACACTCGAACGGGGGAAAGCATCAGTGCGGGCAGGTAGCGTCCGCGACACTACCGTTGCGTGAAGACGTCAGACAAGTCGCGTCACACGTTGAATATTAATTCTTTCCATCCTGGAGGTGAATGCCGAGTCGACACTTTTCCCCTCAAATCGCCCTCCGTCGATGAAATCCATCACGGAACAGACGTCGATAAGGCTAGCTCGAGTCTTCTGGGAACACCATCTGAGATTCTGAAGGTCATCTCATTGCGGAGCGAATCACTATTGGGCTTCGAGGCTTGAGGTCTTCCCCCGGAGCTTGCGAACACCTCTCTCGCTTCATGACCATGGCTTCGCATGGGAATGGAGTCGCATGGCTTGCGGAGAGAAGTGCTCATACCTGTAAAAACCTTGAGTCCCTCATTGCTCCTGCGAAACAACTATTCGCTAAGGGCTTCCCATCGAGGACATCGTCGCTCGAAGTCGACGAATGCCCGGGGAGCGCTGCTGAACAGTCGGAGGGGCTGTGTCTCCGCGCATAATCGTCTCGCTATTCCCCCAGATTCCGATTTACACTGCTCCCCGAAGAAGTACGCTTCTTAACTCCATCCTGTGAGTCGTTGGAAATTCGGATTCGGGATCAGCCTCTCTCTCCTCGACCTCTACGTACGCCGCGCATCGCGACCCGATCTCCACTGGATTTTCGGAACTGCTCCCTTGATCGACACGAGCAGTTCAGTGAATGTATTCCGCTCAGCAAGGTCGAGAACGTCTCCGTTAGCACATCGGATATTTCGCAGAACTTCGATGTCTTTCGAGAATGTCCTCTACTTATGCGCTATCCGAGATGGTTTCACTGAAGTGTAGCCAGGAATCACTCCCGGACACCTTTAGAGTCCTCAGGGATCTTCGCGAAGATTTGATAGCAGATACCTTCGTGGATTCCCATCCCAACGCCTGTTTATCCGGTCTGAAACTTACGAGCTAGTGAGTCGTGAAAAGCCTCGAATTTCCTGGCACGGAGGACGAAGTGCATCGGATGTGTCCCATAGTGAAATCGGAGACGTATCCACGACGAAAACCTCAAATCGTGGGGATTTCTCCCTTGCCTCTTCGGGGTTTATCTCCTGCGCATCACTCAAGCGTCAAGCGGCAAAATCTCGGGATATCGGAGGCGACCGTCTCACGGAGAGATCGTGATTCGGTCGATTATACGGACTTTGAGTTCCGGCAATTCGGATGCCGGCCGCTCGCCCTGTCCAGAGATCCTCTGCCCACTACACCGAATACATATGTATATCTTCGCTTGATTCGACGCTCATACGATGCTCTGAATCGAATCGGACAAAACTGTGAAGTGCCTTCTCAGCGACGCAACCCCAGAGCCCCATGGAACCGTTAAGCATTGCGCTCACTGCACTTCAAAAATCGCCATAGGCATCAAACCTGAACGCGATTCCACGGGAGCTCTAGCGACCGCCCAATCCTTTATGGTCGTATATGAAACTTGAATTCAGCACCGGTCACGAATTCCGAATTCGATGTTACAAGTGGAGCCAAGCATCATCGTGTTTATTTCTTCATTGCCAGAACCCTCGGCACTTGACATGGCCCCGATTCTGACCCGTCACGACGAAGCACTACGATTACCGCTCGATATCGTTCCCCTATTACTCGGTTCGGAAAATTAGAGAATTGAGAATTTTTCAAAAATAATAGAATCGGCGGGAATGAAACTAAGACTTGGCGGACAAACAGTGTTTGACGGCGGCCAATGTTATCACAACGATAGTCGATTTTAATTGGCAGAACAGATAGGTTGCTGTAACGTAACATTGTGCAACACTGGGCTGGTGAACAAGGCTTCAATGTCGGAGAGCTGGCTGGCTTCTGCTACAGACCGGGTAACGTTCGGCGCAGTCACAAACAAAGCGCCGGCGCGCTGCGGCCGGCTCACGCGCCGCCGATACATGATACCACAGCAAAACTTCGTCAAGGTCACCTATCTTCTTCTTCGCTCGAAAGATCACCGACGAAGAGAATGACCGACCGACAAACCTACAGAAAGACAGAATGACCGATCGACGAGAGAAGGTGAAAGCAAGAGAGTCGCGCTCGCGATAGCATCGATTCCCTCATTATTGTTTATTAGTTGGTTTTTGTGAGTCAACGACGAGAATGCCTCGCCAATACCGGCTCAGACGGTCAGCGCGGCGGAAGCTCAAGGACGTCTTTTCGTGGGAATTTACGTTACCCGTCCATAACTTCTTTGCTGAGTTCCGCCCACCGGAGACGGATTTTTCCTATCGAAATCATGGGAAATATTATTCCGATCAGAGGAGGGCCGGCCATCTCTCTGAGGCACGGAGTTCGTTCGCTATAGTTCGGGCTGGGAGTTCGCCCGTCAATCTGAGCAACTTCTATCACAGGGAATCATCCTACAGCGTTTATCGCCTTCTAATTTTTAATTCTATCGCCGAATTCAAGTCTATCATGGGTCTTGATCAAAACGGGTTTTCGGAAGCATCGCGCGAGACCACCTTCAGTCTTCGAAAAAAGTCTCCTGGACGAGCCTGTCAAGAGAGGAGCAGGAGCTGAACTCCCAGCTCTCCGGACGGGAGGTCTGTGAGGGCTTCCTCCCCGGCCGCTGACAGAAAAACTTGTATCGCCGACATTTAGAGCCGGGATTTCGCACCACTTCTTGAGGACTGAGGGGAGTCATCGGGGCATTTCGTTACATCGAATGATGAAAATTGGACGTCATTTTTCAGTTGATGTTTTTGTGTGATTTTGAGGAAAAGTCGCAGATGGTCGGAGCGAGCCGCCAAATCATGAGCATAATAATAACCATAACGCAATGCCCAACGCGACAACAACTGCATCACACCAATGGGAGAGCGATCGGACCACGGAGAAATAAAATCTTTATGCCGGCATAGTTCCACACCGAACCCCGTTTCGGAGCTCGGCTCACAAAAGGATCGTTGTGCTCCTAGTCTGGGTCCTGACGTTAAAAGCCGGCTGCAGCATGTCAGCTTGCTAGCAGGCAGCGATCCAGGCATCGGAGTGGGGAGGCTATGATTTTCCAGGACCGCCCAGCGCTTCCAGAACCTCGCAGCTGGGACGACTGATCATACACCCATCGATATCCGAGAGTCTTCAAGGGAAACGCCAGCCCGAAGATCGAGGAAGACTTCAATTTTTGCGAATTTACGTCCCGATGGAATCTACGGGGACCGGAGACGTCTGAACGGAAGACGACCTCAACCCGCCACCGAAATCGAGCTCTGGCTCCGTGAAGCTGTTTGTCATGACAGAGCTCATTGGAAGAAACTAGTCGAGTTTCTTACAGATTTGACGGACACATCCCGTCCGTGGATGGTCTGATCTATCGTCTTAGCATGCGGGCCGCCGGCAGGCGTTTTGGGCGGACATTCGATTTGTCTGCCGATCGGTCTATCCATCAATCAATTCATACGAAGCAATGCCAACGCGGTCACATTGATTCTCCACTCCGTTTTCTCGGATTATCGGTTCATTGTTTGATTGATTGATTGTTCGGCGGGTCCGTCGATAGCTTGACGAGTCGATGGTCGATTGATATTTGAATTCGATTGTATCAGCGCAGCGATGATCATGATTGAGGAGGCTATGGAAAGACCGGCGGAGCCCCTCCCGTTCGAAACTCCGGCGCGACGTTCCGGTCGGAAGGGAATATCGAACAGTGACAAGATCACGAATACTGTCGAAATGTTTGCGCGGTCCAGGCTCTCCGAGCGGAAGATTTTCCCTCGCTCTTGCCGCATATTTGTCTCGATAATGATTTTCGCTGTCGTGTTCCCGTGCCGAGCCTGTCGTAGCCTCGCCGCAATAAGGGCTAATACCATCGCGGAGTGGAACGAAATTCTTCAGAAGTCCACCTTCGCGTGATGTTCCGAGCTAGTGCTAACTTACCGGGATGCTTATCATCGCGGACGGATAAGCATTGACCGGTACCCGCCGAGCAAGGTCAAAGCCAAAACAAAGAGCGTGTAACGGCGTCTTCAATTCCTGTTCCCTCTTCTTCTTCTCCCGTCCGCTTGCTTTCCTCACGGTACGACGGAAGGCAGCCGACAATCGTCAAGACTACGTGTGCCACGGAATATTTCGGGGGAAGCGGATCGTAAATCAAAGCCTTTCATTCACATTCTCGTTCGCTAGAATAAGCTGTTCGTTTGATGTGGATTTCGGCTCTTTCATAATGGAGGCGATTTTAGAAAGGCGCTCGAAGAAAACAGATGTTTCGGATTCCTCACCGGCGGGAAACTGCAGTAGATCGTTGTCGCCCGTGAAGGGATTGGATCCTTCCTCGCGGCGGATCATTGATCAAATGAAAGCGATGTTCTCATCCTCCTAGGTCTGTATGGAATCGAATTCGAAACTTTCGCACTGAAGGATGGGAACGTTTCGAGCTCATTTCGAAAGAGAGTTCACAGTTCAAGTGGGTCGGTCGGTCGGTCGACCGACCCATGAACGTTTAGGATGGCGCTGGAAACGCAATTATGAGTCGATTATTGTTTTCTCCTAATGGAGTTAGTTGGCGAAAGTTAGGAGCTGACGCTCAGATGGGTCGAGGGGAAGCGAATGAAGTGGAGCTTTTCTTCACGCGGAGCTTTCTCCGCTGCTATTCGATGGAACTCTTTTGCGGTTTCCACGGCTATTGGGCGGAAGAGGAATATTCGTGGAACGTCGGGCTCACTCAGGTATCGCCTGCATTAAAACACTATTACTCGCGGTTTTTCGTTTCCTCCCTCCGCTAACTCACCGGCTCATCCTACCGCTCGTCCGCCCGCCCGCCTGTCTTGCCGGCCAGCCTGGCGAGATAGCTGGTTGGCTCGGCATTCGTTCAAACATTGAGTCAGTCAGTCAGTCAGTTCGTTCGTCAGACAGTCAGTCAAGAAGAGTTGCGCAAGGCTGCCACCGCGGTCGGAGCGGTGCAAGAAATCTGATCACATAGCACACAACTGCCCTCAGCTCTCTTATTCGCCTGGCGGTACTGCGCGAGGTCACCCCAACTATCCGAATGCAAGTTGTCGATATACCTGCCGTTGACTAACAGGCGCGAGACCGATGCACTGTCGCAGGGGGATATCAAGCCCGAGATAAAGACTCATTTTACTCGAGGTAGACCTCCTCGAGCTCCCCAAACTGCGCTCGGTGCCGCTGGGCGTTCTGGGAGCCGCCGCATTCTCCCCACAGCGTCAGCTCGATATGTAATCTCTGTAGAGCGATGGGCCCGATCGCATCAGAGGGCGATTTTCTGGGAGTTCTCTCTATTGTGAAGCCCCCTTTTCACCCTGTCCTATACCCAAACACCCACCCAGTTAAATTCTCAACTATCCTAGATCGCCTGATAGGTGCTGTAAGCACGAATGCATCCAAGGCGGGATAGCGTTCGTTGATATATCGTATATCGAGTACTGCGAGGTTTCGCCTTTGATCGGATCGCGTCTTCGGGAGCTCGTGTCGGTCTTACGAAACTGGATGGGAGGCGGTCGATGAGTTTCTTGAGCTTTATCTGTGCAGATCATCGATTCGCTATGCTGATCATCTTGATAAGGCTAACGATAGTAGTTCGATGATTGCAACCTTGGTGCCGATCAATCGGAGGCGATCGGATCGGAATGGGTCTTGTATGTGATTGAAAACGCTCAGCTTGTGATCAGCCGGAACCAAGTAGGTTAATCGTGGGAATTGCTCTTCATTAGGAGGAACAGAAGCGAGGGGCGGTCACTGGTCGTTAAGAAGCTGGCGAGTATTCTGAGCGTTGTGTAACCGATGCAGCCTGTTGGAAGATCAGCATAAAACTTTTTATGCTCAGCCTCGAGCTCTGGGCGCCCGTATACGCTTTCGTGGCATCCGCGCAAGTCCTGCCAATGCTTCGAGAACAAATGACTTTGTCATGTCAACAATTCGAGCAATTTCAGATTGGAACTCGAGCCAGGAACTTGGTGCGATCGCTCGAACTCTGGTGCGCCGTCAGCCCAGCTCGTTTTGAGCTTGCGATGTGTCGCCAGCCCTGACGCGTTGGAGCGAATGGAGACAGCAAATCGATCGCTGGCCGACGATTTTTTCTCTCGTCGAACTCTAGTCAGTTGCCTCGAAATGACATACGCGCAACCTGACCACTATCGTCGGTATTACAGTCATTTGCATATGAGGGTCTGCGTATCAGTGGCGCTCTTGTCGTGAAAGTGGGAAAACTCTTCCGGAAATTCTCCTTTTCTTCACCGAAAGACGTTTGAAGCGTTTTGGAAACGTTGGTGAACGATTTCGTGGCTCTGGAGTATTTCCAAATGATGACCTTTCCGAGAAAAGTAGAAGACCGCAAGTCCACCCCCTAACAAGTGATCCTGATCCCGAAGGAAAATGTAATTCACGGTTGGTGGTCTTGTCGGGGCAACAAGAGGCGCGAGATTCTTAGACTCGCGGCTGATCAGAAATCTCGATAGGCAGTTTGTTTAACAGAAACGAGTATCCGATCGAATTCGAAGAAGCACACTGAGATGTGAATGACGGTTATTTCAAAACCGACTGCGCACCTCATACTTACCCAACGGGCGTGTTATTATCTAGCAATAATGGTAAACGAGGGAATGCCGATAAGAAGATGCCCCTCGTTCCCTCGATTTGTGCCATCCACATGTGTGGCGTTAGAATTTTCGGTATGTTATCCATACTTGACTGAGACACCGGACGAATGTGTCTTTCTTCTGACATGTCATGAATTCATCCGCTGATCTCAAGTCGCTCCCTTGGTGCTCGAATGCCGCTCGTGCAATCGACGAAGAAATATGGAACTCATGATTACACCAGGTGTATGCCAGGACAAATCGTCTGTGATGCCCTCGAGCTCTTCATCCGCCGAGTATGAGATGAGTCGCCCCAACCACTTGGCTAGATTCAGGACATGTTTCATTGGGTGCTCATGACTGAGGGGTCCGATTTCGAGATTCGAGCTACGGCTCCGTTTTCCTCTTCGTGTCTCGTTTCGGTTTTTAATCGTAAGGAGCAATCGAGGCGAATCGGAACCTTACAAT
The DNA here is from genome assembly GCF_000255335.2 of Galendromus occidentalis. Lineage (NCBI taxonomy): Eukaryota > Metazoa > Arthropoda > Arachnida > Mesostigmata > Phytoseiidae > Galendromus > Galendromus occidentalis. The sequence goes on along the minus strand of NW_003805071.1, from coordinate 194,012 downwards.
CTTCGTCAGGATAATTAAGTCTTGATTAAGATCTCGCGCCATCTTGAGCGGTAGGCCTTAAGGAGGAACAACAGCGAATCTCTCAAGAGTATGCCGAGTCTGCTGGATTCAGAGTCGACGTTGCCTCAATAGCGAGCCTTGCAATCAAGGCCGAGGCCGTGTTTCCGTCGCTCAGAAAGCAGAGATCCTGAAGCGCGGTGAGATACTGAGCAAGATGAGCTTAAATCGCGACCTTCAACTCAGCGCTAGAGTCGATGAAGTTCCCGGTGAAGGATGGGGATTCGTGGCAAATACTTTCAATCCTCTTGCGAGAAAATCCTGGAAAGTCAGATCTTGCTAATTTCTGTGTTCGCGGTCGAAGCGAAGACCACTGCGACTGCGATTCCATGTAGTCGTCATCGCAGACGAAAAAAATCGACATTTGATCTCGCCCGCTCAGGTGACAGCGGTGATCCCGCTCGGGTAATGGTAGTCTGGAGTCTGTCCAAGAGGCAAAAGGCTGACGAGCAGAGAATCGAGCGAGCTACTCTGAGGCTTTCGAATATATATTCGAGTAGATTGTGGGAAACGATGGAACTTGTGAACCCGTCTACCGCACGAAGTCATTTGTACACATCAAATGAAAAATTCTCCCCCGTATAGACCCTTGTGGCGATGAAGCGATGTCCGACAGTTGAGGCATCCGCGAAGGGACCTCTCGCGACAAAATATATAGTCTTCTCATGTGAATTGCGTCAGGCCATCTCGTCACAGACGTTTGGGTTCGGTAGCGATGGGGCTGTAGCCTCCTCACTCTTTCACCCTTACTATTCGTCTCGTTTTCAATTATGCGGCAGAGGATGGGAAACGAAGGAAGGATGGCGCTCGGATCTCGGATTGTCCCCGAGAGTGTTCTCTTATCCTCTCTCAGGCTGAGCAGGAGACCTGGCGAGGACTGAGGACGCACCAGCCTTAGCGTTGCCGATCTTGGTATGGAGTTTAGCTCCTCCGTTGACGAGCGAGAACACTGCATCCAGATCTCGGCGGAAACGAGAAGATTCGCCACCGAAAATACTCCGCACACCCTGATCCTGCGTCTCATCCAAGGCTTCAGAGGCCAGTACTGAGCGGAGATCTGTCGATCAGCTACGGCTGTCGATAAATACTGCAAATCAGGAAAGAAGTCGTCGAAGCTGAAGCCATAGCTGACGTTCGCAGTCGTCGCACAGTACGCTTAATAGGTGGCTGACACGGGCAGATAGAGCGCGACCCTGCGTAGCGAAGTTTGAACAAATCTTCCGACTCTTGCGCGATTCCTTGACTGGCGCTTGGATGCGCTGCGTGGACAAGGAACGATCGGCTGGAGCCATCTTCGACGACGTCATAAGCGACAGCGCGACTTCAAGGGCTTAAACACAAAGCCGAGACACGGCAGACAGCCGTCTCTCACCTGTGAACAATAATGTCAAAACAGCGTTGGTCCCGAGCGGGGGTTACGCGGTTTCCTCCCCTTGAATTGGCGACGACAAGCGCATCGGAAGCGTCGGAGTGACAGCGGCTCCGAAAATCCCTATAGATATTGCAAAAGAAAAGTCGGCAGCTGCCCGCTCCCTTTACATATGGACAGATTCATGGACAATGGGAGGTCTCTACACAGCGGGGACGAGAGTCCATCTCGCCTGCTGCTTTTCCTCCGATTCCCCACGGACATCGGAGATCTGAGAACCGATGAGCGATCATGTATCAGGATATTATTTGGTTAAGGGAGTGAGTCGAGACTGAATATATGCTGTGTGCCTGTCGGATGTCGCACTAGCATAAACAATGCGATTCCGATTCCCACCGAGAACTCAAGGTGGACCAGACATGATTGCAGAAAAGAATTGACGGCATGAAAAACGTGGACTTAAATGAATAATTCTGTTGCAGTGCTCCTTCAGACAATGTGTGGCTTGGCGGAGATCTACGACTCAGCGAGAATTTTTCGGTTCTGGCTAGGAGCCCGACCGGTGGTCGCGTTCTTCAAACCAGAAACGGTCGAAGTTCTACTGAACAGTAATAAACACATCGACAAATCGTTCGACTACACACTGCTGCATCCTTGGTTGGGGACGGGGCTCCTCACAAGCTGCGGCAGAAAATGGCGCCCCCGCCGGAAGATGCTCACACCAGCATTCCACTTCAGGATATTAGAGGATTTCGTTCCGATTTTCAATGAGCAAGCGCAGATTTTCGCGTCGCTGCTGGAAAAACATGTTAATAGAAATCCAGTCGACATAGTACCATTCATCACGAACTGCACTCTTGATATCATTTGCGGTAAGTCTGTCGCTCGGCATCAATTTATGGCCCACTCCTGATACCTGCCGGCGAGTCGCTTCTGAGAGCCGTCGATGATAAGCGCCAGGTGACGCCTCCTCGAATTACACTCTACGCCTACCTCCCTTTCAGAAACGGCAATGGGTGTCAAGATTGGAGCTCAAAGCAACTCAGAATCTCACTACGTACGCGCGTTGTACGAAGTGGGGAAAACATTCATCTATAGAGTTGTACGACCGTGGCTTTGGATCCCGCTCGTATTTCTGATGACAACTAAAGGGCGACGTTTCGAAGACAATCTCAGAGATTTGCATAATTTCACACGAAAGGTTCGAACCACCGGAAGCTTTTCTCTTTTGCGGATGTCGATGTATTCGAAACGTGCTGACCCCGATCATTCATGACTATCCATCGGACAACTTCGCCAGATTTTAGATGGCATCAGATACTACAGAGCGGATCATTCTCTACTGATATTCGTGGTAATTCGACGCGTCATAGCCGAACATGACATCCGATTATTCTCCATTAGGTGATACAAGAACGTAAAGAAGAAATCCAGAGCGAAACATGGCTGGAAGGCAAAGAAGGGTTGAAGGAAACAGCAGACATTCCCGACGCTAGTCACATCGGAGCTAAAAAGCGAAAGGCGTTCCTGGATCTCTTGCTCACCGAACATTTGCAGAAAAATTCATTGTCTTTGGAGGATATCCGTGAAGAAGTCGATACCTTCATGTTCGAAGGCCACGACACAACTGCCATGGGTGAGCTAGGAAAACCTAGGCGTGCTCGGGACGACCCGGACGAACGATTTTTATTTTCGGATAGTCGAGATCGGCGCTCTCTTCTCACAGCACTGCCGGATTCCAGGCATTGCATGGTCCCTCTATTTGATTGCCTTGCACCAGGATGTCCAAGATAAAATCCATGATGAATTGGACTTCATTTTTGGCGAAGATCGAGAGCGCGACCTCACGACAGATGATCTGAAAAACATGAAATATTTGGAGTGCGCCATCAAAGTAAGATTACGACCAATCCACCACGTCTCATATTTGATTTATTTGCGTTTGCTCTGTTCATTATCGGAGGGCATGCCTCTTCGATCGTGATCCTCGTCCGAGGTGTGAGCGTCGATGACATCGAATAACGTGTTTTTGGTGCACCGCAGGAAGCTCAGCGACTTTTCCCTTCTGTGCCCTTCATCGGAAGGGAACTTAAAGAAGACGTAGTAGTCAGTGAGTACATTTGTTTCAGACTTGATGACCTTCGACTTCATGTACCATGTAAAATCCGACCAAGTATAATAATTTCCGACGCGGAAGCCATAGATCCGTGTGATTGTTTTTCGAATGGGAATAGCGAATCGCTCGCAGTATTTGGATGACGATGAGCTTCATTTTTCCTCCTAATAATAATCATCAGGCCGCCTAACTTCTCTCCAGCTGTAGCATCGCCAGTTCTACTCTTGCATGTCCAGCGAATCTTTTCTAGGAAAATTACTTCAGCCTCTTCTCAGTCACCACTTTCCTTCCTCCACCTAGAGCACTACTACGGCTCTACGACTTCTTCACCTTAATGACTCAACTAACTTTTTCCGGGACTTGCCATCCCGCGCGAGAGCTGCTCCGACGGCGGTCTCTTGATGTGTGCAAGTTCCGAAGAGTCTCCTGCCCGTTAGGTCCAGCTCCTCGTGAGGATCGCGATCCTGGGATAGGTATCCGGGAGCTCCAGTTCCGAGCACGGTTTTGTGTTCTCTAGTCTTGCTACATAGGAGAGCTATTTGCTCACATGAAAAGCTCTCCCTGTCTTACAATCTGTTCGATATCGGAGACTCTTGTATGAATATTGGCGAGGATACTTTCTTAATCTAACTCTTGAAGAGGTCTATTAGTGACTGTTTTTGTGTTTGGGTTATTGCGTTCGCGAGTTCGAACGCTCATCAACGGCGGTGAGTTCCATCGTTCCTGTGGGCGGCGTTGCACCGCGTTCCGGAGAATACCATGTCTGTGATTATAATTGTCCAAGCTCCGTCATGTTGGTGGACTGTGTGTTCATAATTCGTGTGTGCTTTCAAGTCTGAAATGTCCTCCATGTCGACGCAGAAAACTTTGTCACTTGTTGTAGCGTTCATAGCACTCGTAGGTAGAGGGAGCGGTCGCATGTTCTGTCTGAAAACTGTTTGTTCGGGAGCATTGGGCTCACTAACGGAATGGGCGCGGGACGAGCAAAAGACTGAATTTACTACTGAAAGAACTCACCAAATTGTATCGAAACCCGTATTTGATGTGAATTGTACTCCGTACCGTATAATAAGTGCCGTCCGCCGTACCTCGTATCCCGTAACTTATGATCGTTATTTGTCAGCAGGATCGAGCGCGTTCGAAGCGAACATTCCTCTGCTCTGAATCTCCCGATTCTCCAGACAGATCGAGCTTTTCGATCGAGCCGATCCCGATTCCTCAAAGAGTTCGAAATTCTTGCTGATTGTTGGATTCGGCTCTCAAAATCCACGATCACCTCGGAGCGAGGGTTCTCTTCGAAGCGCAATCGTTCTCGGTGGTGGTGTAGATGCGAGTTTTCTTGCCACGACCCCTAATCGCTAACCCAGCTCGAATTATTCGCAGATGGATTCACTGTGCCTAGAGGTACCACCTGTTTTGTCTTCACGTATATGTTGCACAGAGATAAGCGGACGTTTCCGAACCCCGAAGCGTTTATTCCTGAGAGATTTCTACCAGAAAACTCTATTGGACGTCATCCTTTTTCGTACGTCCCCTTCTCAGCGGGGCCTCGAAATTGTATAGGTGAGTAGAAAAGCGAGCGAAACGTAGTGGAAAGTGTTCTCTTCAATCCGCGGGAGACTCCGACCCGACGGGAGTTCGTCTTCGTCCCTCTAACAATCCTCGATTGCAGGGCAAAAATTCGCCCTGATGGAGGAGAAACTCGTTTGTGCCACGATTCTCCGGCGCTATCAGTTACAAGCAACTCATCATAGAGATCACATACGTTTGAAGCCTGAACTTGTCATTCGGCCGGAAGAGGGTCTGCGTGTCCGGGTCCGGTTAAGACCTCCATTCACCGGACGATCAATTTGCTCAAGTCAACTTCATCGACCCTACAGGGAGCCCTTCTACTGTGACGATGCGTACTATGGAGGAGCCCAGCATTCGATCTAACTCGATTTATTATTTTGTCGCACAAGAAATAAATGAAAGCAGTTAGTTGTTAATGAGAGCCAATGGCCGGCTGGCTCGCTCGCTCGATCGCTCGACCCAGGTCAGCGGATGAATGGTTACTATGGACATTATTAGACAACTTATATTGAGCGAGATGAGAGAACGTCTAGATGAGTGAGTGTGAACTGTTAGATAGAGAGTGGCGCGAGTTCCCTGCTGAAAATGAGCACTGTATCTGTTCAATACTTTTGACTGGCATTCAGTGCTATCGCCGTTGTTAGTATTGAGTCGATATTGGCGAAGCTGTCGATATTGTCGTTGTTATTATTTTATTAATAATTTTAATAATTATTATATAATATACTCTTTTTGCTGGTTCTAGTCCGAGATTAGAGCCTCGAAACGAATGATGATGAAGGTGATTATGGCGATGATGTTGAGAGTGCTGAAAATGAATAATGAGTGTAACTGTGTATAAAGTATAAACGTAACATGGGATGTTGCAGAGCCATTCTTGGTTCAGAAGCCGGTGGGGGCTTCCATAGTGTTAACAAATCGGGTGCGAAAGGGTAAACACCGGATGCGAAATGTAAAATAAATGAGTGACTGATTCAAAGCTGGTGTCTTGAGCATATGAATGGCCTTCTTACATTTGCGAAGCCTATGCAAATAAGGAATCACAGCTCGAGACCTTACCTCCCAGAATGCGAGAAAACGGGCTCGTTCGTGTATATGACATCTTGCGGAGCACACAATGGATGACGAACTCAGTTGAGGAGGAAAACACCGAGCGCGTTCAAGGAGAGTCTTGTCGAGAATGCGCCGTCTCTCCGACGTGGAGCTGAGGGCTCTTGCTCGACAGTGGCAAGGCACCAGAGAAATTTCTTGCTCGCGTTCTGTCTACGACTGCAGCATCGGGATCCCTCTTCTGACTGTTCGCCCACTTCGGTTATGACGTTCCTTTGCATTCATTGTCGAAGTGGATTTAGGAGATCTAATCCACGATACGAGCATCGAGACGTAGTAGCTCGATCCTAACTTGTCAAACTGACCCGTTACGAAGAAGAGTTTCGACAAGCGATTTTCTGCCACGCCGATGAAGCCTGTAGATTCAAAGTAAATGACTGATTCATTCCAGACCTGGTACGCTATTTCTGAGTTTGTGGCGACGAGGGAGTAGACCAGGTCTAAGGACGGTTTCGAAAGAGATCACTGATAGGAGGGCCGTCCTCATGAAAGATGAGGGTAGAAACCACAGCCACGACTAAAACACACGCCGCCATGATGGAGGGACTGCTGATTCATACACCAATTGACGACCCACCTCAGAGGAGAATAATATAATTATTTGGATGAATCGGGAAAGGAAACTCTGCATCGGAATATACGCGCCGACGTGCTTAGAGAAATGGGCGCCGTCTCGCACCTCGCTGATCCATTTGTTCTTATCAGGCGCACGGAATTCCGTCATGAGATGTGGTTTCATATGCTCACAGACCCACGCTGCTTCCGCTGAACATGCGAAGAGATCAATAGAGCGTGGTACCGTGAGCTCGTACGTCGACGTCCTCGGGGCTGAATCCGGGGGAATCTGCCTGGTGAAAGCTCGCCGGGAAGACAATACCCCCATGCTCAACGAACCCATTAACCTGAACAGCAACCAAGATCGCTGATGAGTGGCAGGTCGATCGACTGATGGAGAATTCTTATTGAGAATGGTGAAATCATTGCGCATCCTGAAACATCGACTGGTACACCGACCAGTTGACTTGCTCCGCTGCGGAAGGATTGTGGATTAGTTCCTCGCCGCCCTCCACGAATCGTAGTTTTCTTCTTATTTGTTCTCAAACCGCACTTTGGTCGGCGCAGTCTTGTAATTCCAAGACATGAGCATCGGCAGCTCGTAGTCGCGTGGGCTGGCAGACATTCCTGCGGCGCCGGCGTTCCGACGCTGCGGGTCTGGGAGAATGTCCAGAAGATTACTGAAGATCAAACACTACAAACGTACATATCCTGAATCAATATTCAACGCTGGCTGTGGGACTCATCGGAACAAGATCGATCGAGCCAAGGGGATAGCATTCCGAACGAGAGCTATTTTCATCCTATCCTTACTATTACTCCTTGGAATAAAAAATCTATTCTCTCCCACCGGAATGAAGATCTCCCGGCGTGGAGACTGCGATACTTCGGAGAGCTTCTTGCAGAAAGTTCGCTCGCGCGATTGAGAATCCTCTGGTACGGGAGGAGCATCGCGCCTCTCAATTCGAAGCACTTCCCCCCAGAATGCGAGAAAACGGGCTCGTGCATATGACATCCCGCGGAGAACACAATGGATGACGAAATCAGTTGAGACGTAAAACCCCTCGCGCGTTCAAGAAGAGTCATGTCGAGAATGCCCCTTCTCTCCCACGTGGAGCTGAGGGCTTTTGCTCGAGAGTGGCAAGGCACCAGTGATATTTCTTGCTCGCGTTCTGTCTACGACTGCAGCATCGGGATCCCTCTCCTGACAGTTCGCTTACTTTGGATATGACGTTCCTCTGCATCCATTGTCGAAGTGGATTTAGGAGATCTGATCCACCATAGGATCATCGAGACTTAGCAGCTCGATTCTATCTTGTCGAACTGACCCCTTACGTAGAAGAGTTTCGACACGCGATTTTCTGCCGCGCCGATGAAGTTTGTAGATTCAAAGTGAATTCATTCCAGTCTCAGACGCCTGTTCCTGGCATCTTCTGCAATCTCCCAGAAACCGAACGGCCTCTTGAAACACTCTATTTCCCGATCGATTTCTAAGATTTCTTTTGAAGACGTCTGGGAAAAGGCGCAGCGTCCAGCTGAGACGATGAGTGGCGATCCCGAGTGATGAGAATCAGATGTATCTTTGTGACGCATAAGTTCTGACTTTGAACTCACCCTTCCCTCCATCGGAATTGAGTAAGGGACGGCTTGAAATGATCCGGTGCTCGGGATCTGTTCCTTGTCTCTGCTCACCATCGCGATCCAAATCCTATTGGTTCCTGGTCAAAACGAGATACTCAACAACCATTCAGTGCTGGAGACTCCATTGGAGGAGAATTGAGCAATAAATCTATAGCTTTGTCTCCTTCGGAAACGAGACATCAAGCTTGACGATGGTGTATATTTATCGAATGATGATCATCAAAGCCGAGCTTGCGCCTGAATATACCCAAAATGAGTGATTCGTCTGCTGCACATTGCTTTTCAGGCTGCAGATCGGTGCCGGGGAGGCGCCTGAGTCGGGAGCTCAATGATCTCTTCAGTACGAATCTTTATATTCCGCAGTCAGCGCTTCGACTCGGAGTCCGTGATACCATTGTATAGCTAGAATCCGCTGCCTGACAAGTGAACGTTCAGTTCTGTATATCTGGGTTCACGGAGTTGGATACATTTTCTGAGAGGCCTTGGCCCGAGCGGGGGGAGTCAGGAATATTAGTGTTAGTCAGCTGGTACTTGGCGGATAATCGCAAGCCGAATTTCCCGCATAAGACGCTCATAACCGATCGACCTGAATCGCTCCGCAGCCTCAATATCCTCGGTTCGTTCCGCCGACAAGCAGATTCGGTGGACGAGTAGCGCGTCACATTTTTTTGGAGGAGGGAATAAGGGGTCCCACATCGCGCGAATAGAGGGCGCGATGGGTCGCCTGTTCTCGATCATACGAAGACCAGCCGTGCGGGCGCTCCGCGCCAATCCTTATACTGCCTATCTACAGGCATTCATAGGTTTCTCCATGTGAGAGACTTTGGAGTAATATGCTTCTGCGATCTGTGTTGCCGTTGGATTAGCTCAAGTTCGTCGCTGTTGAAAAACATTAACTTCTCGTGCGGCTTGTGTTTCTTCGGCTGAGCGATTTTCTCTATATCTTCGAATTCTGTTGCTTCCTAGCTGTCGCCGTCGCTGATTACCACGAGAAATCTCTCTCTCGACTTCGGCACGACGTATGCGAAAACTCATTTCACGAGCAGCTCATCAGTATTCCTACTCAGACAGCGAGATGATATGTGAAAGTGTTGACATCGTTCGACGGGAAAATAAACCACCCCTGCTAAATGTAAATCTGTAGGGGGGCATAGCACATCGTTCTCGCTTCTGATCATGAGTCAGAAGCCAATCTCGTTCGCAGCCAATGGGAGGACGATGTATCGGTTTTTCGAAGTTTACCGAAGAACGGCGCTTCGAAACGGGAGCAAACTGTCGGCGATTACGGTCGATGAGTGTCCTCATCGGTCGGAATGGTCGAATTCTCGACATCGAATCGAGGTCGCTAGCAGTAGAGCGTACTGACGGACGGAGATAGCTTCTTTATTATAGTAGGGGGGGGGGAGTGGGGGATGGGGGAAAGGATAACCAGTGGCGTGGCGAGGGGGGCCGTGGGGCGGTCCACCCCGAGCATCACTGCTCCGGGGCATCACAATGCTCGATGGAAGTCCCAGAAACCCGAATTTTCCTCGAGGATCGGTCGTGATGAATAATGAATGGAGACTTATATTGACTTCCATCGTCAACCAGATCGAAGAATGACAGATTTGGGAAAATCTCGAGAAAGATCTGAGGGGGCGGGGCATCATATCGAGGTCCCGGTACGGGATTTCAGGGATCCGCGCCGGGCATCAACGCGGCACGCTACGCCGCCGGTAATGAGTGAGTACGTCTGATGCAGGAAATCCGATGTGCGATCACTCGCTAACCGAGACCGGAAAGGGCTTCAATGGAACCGGCGAACCGTTTGCGGAAGGGTGCACACCGGATGCGAACCGTAAACTAAATCAGTGACTGATTCGAAACTTCTGACTCCAATGAAAGGAAAGGGCCTGCACCGGTTCCAGGGCCTCCTCAATGTCCGGACATGGGTCTCACTTCCAGACAAGACTTGGTACGCTACCGTTCGAATGCCGGCTTCAAAAAAGTAAAATCCTGCGGTCTCCATGACGGAAGAGCGGTTGATTCCGAATATTTTCACCGAGCGAGAGCGGTGTCTCTCAAACGGGACGAAATGTTCGAATCAGTCAAACTGCGCCAAGCATAGAGCTCAATAAGAGAATATCCAGCTTCGACTCCTTGGCCTAGTTACAGCAACAGAAAGCGGGGTCGCCGAGAATGATCTTGACAGAAAACTTAGCTGCTCAGAGCCCTTGCTTCTTCCTCATCAGAAATACTGAGAATATTGTTTACTCCATTCTAGAAGGCTTTCCTGCTGCTGTTGATCTGCGGGGACTGATGTCTCGACTGATTGCCAAACCGATTAATTCTTCTACAGGGGGACGAAGCCGCGGCTTCCTCCTATCAAATTCTGTCGGAATATTTCTTCGACATACGGCTGGAGGGGGAGCGGAAACTTCAATCAAACTTTCGATAGAGGCGGTGTTGAGCTTGCAAGGTAGACCCACCAAGCGACAGACGCCAGCAAGAGTGAAACCACGATCAAGTCTAGAGCTTCTTTGCCGGAAGCAAGAGCTCCGGGTTCCGCAATATTTAGTCTGATCTGTGAGGAGAGAGCCCTCTTGAGATCGTTTTCTCCTCTTCCTCAGAGCGATACATATAAGGCGGGAGACTTCGGCACCTCCCACGAGTGAGAGTATCGTACATTCTGTTCGTACGAGAAACCCGATCGCCTCACCTTATTCAGAGTTGCGTAAGATGGGGGCTTCCGCTCGAATATCGGGGGTCCGAAATACGGAAATTCGACGTGTTCTTGGAAAATTTCGTCACCGCAATTTCTTCTTAGCAGAAGCTTCTGCAGGAATTCTTCGTCTGCGGAGGATAGTCTCGAAGGCTCCGGAGGTGTCGAATAGAGGTGAGCTATGGCTTCGGGTGCTTCAGCCGGCTTGGATTCCGCGGTTCCCTTTGCCGGAGAATCGTGCGACTCCATGATTGCGGAACTCGGGTTATGAGTTTTGAGCTTCACAACATCGTTGTTCGGAGCCACCAAACGCAGTATCCAGATCGTCAAGGTTGATGGCTGGCGGAGGATTACCAAAAATATTTCAATCCTCAGCGTAGGACCGACTCGATCGCGGTAAGGTCTTCACGATAGTCAGGAAGGTGTTTCATGTTGAGCACCGTGAGCGGAAGACCTTCGGTCGGCGAAGCCGAGCCCATTGAAGCTCCTAACCCGTAATACCCAGCGATCGCTAGGAGGCGACTTGACAAACCAACACTGCGATCGGGTCGCGGCTGACCGGTAGCATTTTTCGAACGCTGCGGGAATCCAAGATAAGAATTCCGAACAGAGAATCCGATTGAACCGCGGACACGCTTCGTCGGTTGCTGGACGAGTCTTGGGAGCTCAAACGCCGAGGGCACCAAGTCTCAGCAATGCATGAGCAAGATGGGGACGTCTCGGCCTGATCGAAGACTTGATCTCGCAGGATTCGGCGATGAATGGAGAGAAACTTCTGTAAGATTGTTCTTTGCTTCTTGTGCTGACCTTGTCCGACCATGGGCGTCAGCGCTCTGGTTTCACCGGATCAACAACAGGACGGGGGATTTAGTATGTCAAGGCTTCCCAAGTTCATCGACCGTTCTACGTCAAAATGAAATCAATGATACTGTGCAAGGTCCTAGAGCTGTGAGAACTTGGAAGTTCTACCCCTATAGTTTTTCGAGTCTCGACCCGCGAGATGAGACTGCATGACGATGCTGAGGGCCGAAATCCGACTGCTTAGCGGAGATGGACCGGCTCAGTCGAGTGCAAATCATACATCAGAGCCCCGAGGTGATCGAGAGCTAACTGGCGTGCGGTCTCCGACTCAATGGTCGCCCTCTCTGGATATATCAAGGATTGCGCTAATTGGGTTCTTATCCACTCAGCGGCCAGGAACAGCTAAAGCTTCCGATGAAAAGAGTCGAGCCGCCTTTTTTCGACCAAAATCGCGACACCGTCTCCGACAACTCATCGTTTCGCGCGATCGGGTATTGAGGTTCATGTTCAGGTCCCGGGTTTCTCAGCCTGGAGGAGCCTCAGCTGTCTAGGGAACATGCACTAATCTCTTCTTCCTCGAAGATCCTCAGGGCAGCCGGTGATGTTCGAAGAAGTTGAGAGAATCAGAAGTCTTCGGAAGGAACTTCGCGCGACCCCTCACATAGGTAATCGACCACATCAATCTTTTCAAATCAGGATCGAAGGTCTTCGCAGCATCCCCGAGAGAACGTCCTAAGACATGTGAGAATTCTCCACCGCAAAGCGTGACGAGACCAGACCGAGAAAGATTTCGACACGGACTTGAAACACGGCTCACTTCAATCATATTAAGGTCGTTGCTCACCGACGCGATCAGGAAATGAACAAGCATTCTCGGTAAGCCAGTTTTGCGAGACGAACTCGCCTGAGGGACTCGATTCGACAGCTTTTCCACAGAGCTAATTAAGCACACGGATTTTTCTCGATGCTTAAGAAGGAAACTTGCCGTACACTCCATTTATTCTAGGACTTTCGTGGACATTCCGAAAGAAATCCGCAATCATCAATCACATACATTAGAAATCATGGTAGCGAAGCTGTGCTCTATCTAAAGCCATGAACGAGATGAGAGGTAACCTCGGAGACGTGGTTCCGCACTTGATTTCTAAAATCACACAATATCACAATCGGTCAATGATGAGCATGCCGTCATTCCTGACGCAGAAATCTCGACGCTCCCGCATCTTCGATGTCTTTGTTACGTTTATCGAGGGGGAGGAGATCCCTTGATACAAGATACATATCCGGACCAAATCGAGAAGCGTTTCCATTGAAGAGGTCGGCAGATCTCACGATCAGACGCGGAGGCTCTTCAATCGTAGTAGTACCTAGTATCCCAGTCGTATGCGGTCTCGTATCGATCGTATTGTTTGTCGTAGCAGTTGTTGACCATTCGGACCCAGGCGACGGTAATGCAGATGGCCATAACGATCTCGTAGAGCACTCGGAGGGCGACCAGGATTATTATGCACCAGAACGTCCACATGAGCACGCTGTACGCGAAAGCAGAAACCGCTTCCACCACCACGTCAATCATTTCGACGACTACCCCTTATTCGAAGATTCGAAGACGATATCGATCACAGAACTGCCGCGGAAGTCACGACGCGCAGACTCGCCGCACCGGAGGGGCAAACGCTGTGTAGGAGAGTCCGGAGCGGACTGCGCGCCTTGCCGGGCTGGAAAGACGCGGCAGCAGAAAGAACTTTCCATTTCTTACCCAACGTTGGCTAACGGCGGCCATCGGGGGACCACAGCGAACCATTGACCCAATTGTGTTCGTGTGTTGGGTGTCGCACCTTTTCTGATACTTGAAGTAGGAAATAACTTCCAGAAGGTCGATAACTGGCGATAAGCGTGAGCGATACGAAAAAGTAATTTACACCGCTCTGTGAGGATTATACTCTCTTGGCATCTGTCTTCCGGCAGCAGCCCTCTCAATTATCATTAGGTTTGAGCGCTTCCTACGGGGGCCGTAGGTTGGGTGATTTTTTAGGGAAGAACTTCTGCGGTCTCCCTTGGCGCCGCGCCGCCGCCGTCGTTGACTTCCCCGGGGGCTCTTGCTAGCAGCAGGACACCTCGTCATCTTTGTACATACATCTATTCATTTCATGCGACGGGCCACACCTTCACCAATCTTGAGTCGTACGCGAAAGAGTCGAGTTCTGGCGATTTCCCCTGTAGTATTCCGAATCTACAGAACTAGTTTCCGTGACTGGAGAGGTCGTATAAATCGGTACCTGGAACAGAAACGGGATCGCCTCCGGCATTCATATAACTCTGCGAGCCCTTGAACACTGGGAGGCACAATTTCTGTTTTTGACATGTAGTTTATTTTCGGATACTCCCTTGAATGAACGATTTCTACAATATACCGAAAATGGGAGGATCACTTCCTTCTTGCGGCTCTCTCGGGGAATAAACTCGATGGGAGATGTTTATATCCCACACCATGAAAAAGCAAAGAGCTCTCGAGAGGGAGATTGATCGATCCCGACAAAGAAAACCACAGACAATGGAACAATAAAGCACGCAAGAGGCTGTTCGACTGGGATTACGAAGCCGCGCTGGGAGAAAAAACAGCTGAAAAGAGCCGTCGCTGTTCTCCGAGCTGTTGGATGATAACACGTTTCAATACAAATCCCCCGTGAGATAGCTTTGTGCCATCATCGAATGATCTTGGATTAGTACTGAGGTATTTCTGGTGGGTTAGGGGCGAATATTTTCGTTCTAGACCGAGGATCTCATGGGAAGGATGGGGGCAAAGCTATCACCCCTGGACTGTAAATCATCGAGGGATCCTCCTTCACATCGACTGCCAGGAGGAGCTTCCCATCGCCAAGTGACCTTGAAACTAGACGACAGACGAGTCGAGTGGTGCTCACGGAAGGCGAGCTTGGAAGAATCACTGGCTGCATTTCGACAGGTGTACTCCTGGAGCTGATGATGCGTGACGCATCAGGGAATGATTTCCGTGGAGATACTCTCCGAGGAAGATCCATCATCCATGAGTGGGCTTCCATCAAGAATGATTCCGAGACACGTACTAATTCGGGGCTTCCGAGAGACGGAACGCTTCCATGGAGGCTTATTCATAGCTATTTCGAGCGATGACACCTTCCATGCAAACCTATGACACAATTATTCTTCGATGCGCGCCACAAGTCTTATCTAGCCAGCTTGAGAACGAGAGTTGCTTTGTTGTGACTCTTATCGTTTCGACGTAACATATCTTATCTCCGTCTGTTTCGCTTCATGGTGCAGCGAGATGATCCTCCCAGAGTTTTCCACATGAGGATCTTCGAGCCTCCCGGGCGGAGACCAGATCCACCCAGGTGCAACTCTCGGGCTCGGGTTACAATCTGTCCGGCTACGGATTGCTCACTCTGACGTTCGATTCCTGCTGAAATCTGCTCGGCCGTCAGTGACTCGCTCTTTTGTCTCGCTCCAGAGATCGCACCATCCTCGACAGGACACTCTCTAACTCCAAACTCTCTCCCCCGAGAGCCGCTACAAAAAAGCAGTCTCGATTCCTCGAACGTCTCAAAGAAAGTTTCTTCCGAAGATCTGCGGTGAATATAAGTGAGAGTTCGTGTGGTGATAGGTGATAAGGATTCCGGAGGAAACAGTCCCACTCCAGGATGTCGGAAAACATTGTGGAGGAGTTGTGCAGGGGTCTGCCATCGGATCGTCTTCCAGAACCTAGGAAACGCTCTCCCGATGTGCCTCATGCACCGGTCAGAAACGTGCCGCTATCCGCGGCTCAGACCAAGGTCAGCGTAAGTGACTAACAATACTAACAGTCAACGATAATTAGCCGGACTAACTCCATAACACTTCAGCTTTGGAGCTTGCGCATGAACCCATGAACTTTAGCTGCATTCCGCGACATTGGCCCAAATATGGAGTTCGGGCTTCAAACACGCTCTTGTTTACACTCGATTCCGGCGTCCTCGGTGCCGTTCAGAATCGTTGGCTACTCCCTCCTTTTCGCTCATGGGAAGGACAGAAATCGACCTTCCATGAAGGCCGTGAAGCTCTAAAAAAGAACATATTCAAAAAACCCAGAAACGAAACACTGTGTCCACGCAAGGTCGGGGTGCTCAAGATGATCCATTACGAGAAATAGACCCCATTTTCTGCAACTGTCAGCTGGAATGCTAGAAAACGCTCCAGATCCACATTGGGAATATGGCAAGCTCGCGGATACTAAAGGTGATGGTAGCGCATACTGAGGCGATTTTCTCTGCTCTTCTAATTTATTCGCTGGAATCCCTCAGACCGCCTTGGCGAATGCACTGAGGTACTTTCCTCAACGGGTTCATCACATACTGGCCACAGAATTCGCCGAGGAACTCAGAGACTACGGCCATATCTACATGTATCGCTTCATGCCGTCTCAGCATCTCAAGTGAGTCGACGATAAATTCTCCGTGCCGTTTAAAAAAAAGGGTCGAAAGAGCTCGGAGGCCCACAAGGGGGACACAAATGGATTAGAGCCCAAATTTAGGTAGATTGGAGTGCACCAGAACATGTGCAGGATGAGGTTGCATGGAATCCCTCGTTGCAGAGCGCTTCCTATCGATGAGTACAAGGCAAAAAGCCTTCAGGCCGCCGCGATCATGCTCATGATCTGCAACAACCTCGATCCTCAAGTGGCACAATTTCCCGAGGAACTTGTCACGTACGGTGGCAACGGACAGGTTTTCTCCAATTGGGCGCAGGTAATATCAGAAAAAATGTGTTCAAATAACTGAGTCGTGGACAAAAATCCCCTTGAGTTTCATTCCAGCGATTTCCTGTTCCGTTCGTTATTTTTCCCTTGTGTTTCCGCATCTTTGCTTCGTCGCCAGCTCGACGACGAAATGTTTTTTGGCCCGAGTCCAGTGTGTTTACAGCGCCGGCGAAGAAGTATCAAGACCATTCCTAGACTCTACTTGCCTCAAGTGATATCGGTCTCTCTCGCTGACATCAGGTGCCGGCTGTGGCTAAAGTCTGTTCGCTCGCCCGTGAGCAGTCGGATGGTTTTCTCGGTAGCAACTATCTTCAAGTGACGAAATAGGGCACGGCTCGAACGTTTGAGGGGCCGAAAGCGTCGCGTTTAAATCGTAAAGCACTCTGAGAGAGTATTTCGGGACGATTTTGGAATTGGCGCTCCGCCAACTGTCTCTCATGGAGAGGTCGTTAACACATTGAGTGCCAATGGCCGTGGGCATCGATCTCGAATTGAGGATATCCGATCATTCAGAAAAACATTCGGATAATTCTCACTCCAGCGGATGTGTCGATACAGGGCTGACTCGTCACACCTGTTATCTTGTCAGGATGGCTCGGTGCGGATGGAGCAGACTGGCGAATTAGATTACAGGAACTTATCCGGCGAAAACAACTGTTTCTCAAGCCTCCCGGTGTACCGTTTCAGTTTCGGCTAGTCATGCACTACCTCTCAAAGATGACCGATAGTCAAACCTTGGTAATGTACTCTGGGCATCCTCTGGGATTGTTCCCCTCAACGATAGGGGTTTCACCCCGGGTCGTGATCACAAACGGCATGGTGATTCCGGGATATTCCACACCCGAGGTTAGCGCTTTCCGCAATAATCACTGTTTATCGTCACAGAGTCACAACCCCATCGCAACGATTGACAAATCTGAATTCTCAATCCAGGACTACGACCGGATGTTTGCCATGGGAGTCACAATGTACGGCCAGATGACGGCGGGGAGCTATTGCTATATCGGACCGCAGGGCATCGTACACGGCACAACAGTGAGTAAGACTTTCCTCAGTCCCACTTCGGCGGTTAGCCGCCGAATCAGCCAGAGATAGTGCTTGCGTACTCGAGAGACTCACCTAGATGCTTCGGTTTGGGAGACGGGATTACGTTCGACCTTAAGTTCGGAAGCGAGGGCGGCCTGACATCTCTCAAGATACTCGGTCGCTTGACTACGAAATTATTGGAGATTCTCGATTCTCTATACATGTCCCGATATCATCGGACCCCTCCACTACTGGATCGGGCCTCTCGCATTATTCAGCTCAGGAATGCACGGAGACCGGCTCCTCCTTGAGAGGGCTCGTCATCGGAGAATCAATTTTGAAGACCTACATAAAGAATAGTCTGGCATGCTCAGGAGTGGAGCCTGTGGTGTAGCTTCGCTTTATGAATCAGAGGAAGATGCGGTAGGTCAGAACATGCGGGTGTGATCTCGAAAAGTGGATTTCCAAGCAGACTTATCGCGAGGGTGGCCTCGTGAAGACCCCAGTATGATATCCCTCGGTGATCCGGAGGAGCGAGCGGGAACCGTAACGGGTGCGCGTGATACATCCGGCTGCGTTTCGGTGCGGTCCGCAGCTGTTCCCCGAGCAAAGTCTGGCGCAATGAGCCAATGAGACGGACGGTCATTCAGCGATCACTCGTGACTGATCCGGAGCCGTACCCACAAACCTGTATCGCTGATATTTCACTTTAGCTCGATTCGCTCTGCCGTACGGGGTACAGAAGTTGACGCAATAAATTGGGATGAGCATGATGATGAGAACAGCAAGCAAAGCCACAAATGCGAGAATGTGGTTGTAGGGCTTCGGAACTTTCCAAATCAAGATGTAGTGCAGCTTGCAGACTCCGACCGGTACGCAGCCATATTTGTCGATAGGACAGTCGATACCCCCGAGATTAGCCATGTCATGACCATCGAAAGGCGGATCAGCGTAACATTCTAGGGGCAAGCTCAATTTGCAAGTGACGACCGCCCGGGGGCTCAGACACACGCCCGAGTAGTCTCCACATTTGAGGAAGGCTGCGCTGAGATTCCGTCCGGATCCTATCAGAGCATCGTGATGATTGAAGGCAACCTCGCCGTTCAAGCAGGGCATTTCCGAAAGATCTCCCTGTGAAACGTCAAGACTTGAGAGGAAGATGGCGCTTGAAAGCATGCTCCACGAAAACGCTTTCGATCCTGACGACGCCATCAGAACGACGATCGCTTCTGGGTCTCCGAAACTTCGTTGCCATCATGGTTTTCCATGATTTTGGCGGCAGTTGGCAAACGGGCGTCGGCATCCCTCCTAGGTTCTGGGTTGTCTGAATCACATTTCAGAATTCGGAAGAGTATTAGAGCGAGTTCGTCGTTTCTGCGCGCGCTAGGCTCTGCTTGAGGGTACCGCGACATGATGACGAAGATCCGAAGAGGCTCGATGAAGACTCAGGATTTATTGCCCCTCAACAGATAACCATTATGAACGCTGGAAGAAAATATCTGCATCTGGAATCCTTGAAAGGTATCGTTTTCGTCACGTCCGGCTTGGGTGGCATGTCCGGTGCTCAGGCGAAGGCCTCAGTGATAGCGGGCGCCGTGGGAGTCATCGCAGAAGTCAACAAAGATGCTCTCTTGAAACGGTAATCCCCCCTATGGTATCACAATGTGCGGTGCGAGAGGGTTCAGACTTAAGAGGGGAGATCCCGCTGCTTTCTCTTCCTGGGGCGACAGCGAGGGTGGCAATGAATGTCTTCAAGAGGGATTCCAGCGTGCTGAGTCAATGATGCCTTTTCCGCAGATATCAGCAAGGTTGGTTGCACGAAATTTGCTTTGAGCTGCCAGACTTGGTACAACGGATCAAACGTGCGAAAAGAGATGAGCAAGCCACATCAATCGGTTTCCACGGGAACATCGTCGATCTCTGGTGGGTGCGCTGACAAGGTCGTGCGAGACGTCTCGCGAAACGACGAGCTCTGGCTGATAATTGTTCTTTTCAGGGAGTACCTGGCTCAGGAAGCCGAGGAGAGTGGCGAACTTCTGGTGGAGCTAGGATCCGATCAAACCTCCTGCCACAATCCTTTCAATGGTGGCTACTACCCCGCTGAACTCACCTTCGAGGAGTCTAATGAAATGATGACGAAGGACCCCAGCGGATTCAGGAAATTAGTTCAAAAGAGGTCGGTGATGACATCGAACCTCAGCTCACCGACTCCGGGCTTCCTCGTCTAAGCGGTTCTCCTAATTCTGTGAGGATATTGTCTTCCAGTTTACGTCGGCATGTAGCAGCTATCGACGCCCTGGCGGCGAAAGGGATGTGCTTCTGGGATTACGGGAACGGATTCCTCCTAGAAGCTTCGAGAGCTGGTGCTGATGTCGGCCAGGATGGAATCCGCTTCAAATATCCGTCATACGTACAAGATATTATGGGGTGAGTGCTTGACAACTCCAGCTGGTTCGGGCGTCCCTTGAGACAAGCTCGAAGTTGATCGAGAATTTCGAATTCATATTCGATCTGGGTCATCAGTTATCCGATATATTCACAGAGACATTTTCTCGATGGGTTTCGGACCCTTCCGATGGGTATGCACTTCGGGCGACTCGGATGATTTACAGTTGACAGACAAGATCGCCTGTCAAGTACTCAGAGAGCTCCTGAACTCCGACGGTAAGGATTTTTCGGAAGTCGCACTCTACCTTCCCATCGCTGTCTATCGATTCTCGTATCCGTTCTCGTCATCCCACGATTTCCTCCTCTCCCGAAGAAGTCTGATTTGCATATTTCTCGGTTCCTGCAGTCAGTGACAACATCAAATGTCAGTATTCGGATAATATTCGCTGGATTGAAAAAGCTTCGCTGAACAGCCTCGTCGTCGGATCTCAAGCCAGAATTCTTTACTCGGACCGGAGGGGGCGAATGAAAGTGAGGACTCTATCCGGAGCTCGGGGAGTCACGAGTTTTACGGATCGATCTCCAATACATATGATTCATCGATCGGATCAGTTTCGAGCATAATTCCACAAATCTTTCGAAATATCATAGCTGTTCGAGTCAGGAGCGAATGTCTCACTTCTACTCCTTGTGTCGTCACAGATCGCTCAAGCTCTTAATGCCGCTGTCAAAACACAGAGACTCAAGGGTCCCGTCGTTCTGAGTCGCGACCATCACGATGTCTCAGGAGTCGACAGTCCATTCCGCGAGACTTCAAACATATACGATGGATCCGCCTTCACAGCGGGTAGGTCGAACGGGAGGTTGAACTTTGCTGAATCGATGGTGCAATGCTTGAGAATCTGTTCTAGAATTTCATTGATTTCTGTACGTGGACCGGCTGGTTTCTTCCTCAGATATGGCAGTTCAGAATTTCGTGGGAGACGCTCTTCGTGGAGCTACCTGGGTAGCTTTACACAACGGTGGAGGCGTTGGATGGGGACAGGTGAGGAGAAACTCCCTGTGCTTATAAAGGCATCCCATTCGAATCCCAACCGGAATAGTTGAATTCATCATTCCATTCGATAGGTCATTAACGGTGGTTTCGGAATGTTGCTGGACGGATCTGTCGAAGCGCACGACAGGGCAACGTGTCTACTGTCGTGGGACGTGAACAACGGAATCGCTCGACGAGGATGGTCGGGTAAGCAGCCGATTTCGGATTATGTTTGAGTACTCTTGCACGGTCAATTCGGAATGAATTCATGTATTCCGCTTGATCTAGGCAACAGCTATGCTCTCGAGACGATTCGCGACGCGATGGAGGAGGATCCTTCTCTCGAAGTCACTTTGCCGCACGCAGCCTGCGAGAACGAAGTGGAGATCGCCGTCAAAAAATGCTTCAAGACCGCTCAATGATAGATAGAGCCAGGATCGAGAGGCTAACAGGGTTGATCGAAGTTACATAGTTCATATCTAGGTAAATTGACGTGAATCAATAAATGTTTTGTCTGTGCACAACTTCTTCGAAAGACAATCGACGGTGGTCTCTCTGATGGCTTAGAAACACTTCGGCTAGGATTGCCTCGTTTTTTGAAACGGTTCCGGGATCATCTTGGATGGAGAATGAACGGAAAATCGAATTCTTTGCATCCGGGTTGGGCGGCCGCATCCCTCTTGTCCGGGAGATGCTTTTCGTGAATTATTGCGCTACGCATGAATCTCGCCCGCGCAGCGACCTTGCTGCTCTGTAATGCGAGTACGAGATCGCGAGGTGACTGTGTCAGAGAGTATTTTCAAATAACCTCTACGAGATGATGATTGGGCCGCTCACGAGAACCGAAGCAGCAGTGCTCTCGAGGCGGGGTCTACCTTAGCCGCGATTGACCCACGCGGTTTCGCTCTCTCTGTCAACTGACGTTACATCCTAAGAGTAGGAATGCGCTACCAAGGAAATGCTCTAAAAATTCCAATCGAAAAACGATAAGGATCATAAAAGGAAAACTCCTCGGCGGGGGTAACCTGGGTCTCTCCTCGAAGGAGTCCCCAACGAACGTTCATTCTCCTATTCACAATACAGTCCCAAGAGCTGATGAGAGCTCTATATCTTTTGCTCTTCTGAATCTCGTCTCTCAGAGCGATTCTGTTCGAGGCGCGGCTTTCAAGCCACTTTCCCGAGCTCCTCAATCAATCGGCCCGGGGAATTTGAGGCTGGCATGGAATCCGGAGAGAAATCCTCAGGTGGCGACCTTCGCTCGGAGCTGACATTCGACGTCTCGATAGTAACTGTTATCCCAGATGACTTTCGGCATTCCGGCCCCATAGAGCCAATCGTTCCAGTCGACATCGGACAGCGAATCCTCGAAGAGAACTGTCAGGAACTCTCGGAATCTCTCTGAATCGATAGCGGTCTCTTTGTAGATCAAATGTAGATAACGCAGCGCACACAGAAGCTTCTCGACACCGAGAAGCGTCTCCAGATATATCAGAAACAGGTATCCTTTCTCATACGGGACCATCGAGTGCAGCTGACTGGCTTCGATCTCGTCGTTGACCAATTTCAATCGCGCGTTCTTGGCGCCGAGAAGGTAAACCTCGGTTTCGAGTCGCACGACAGCGTCCTGATGCACGAGACGCCAGAAACTTTCACCTCGTAATTCCAGCAGGATTCTACGCTCCACGTACGAGCAGATCCCCTCTGTTATCCAGAGATGATGGAACGTTTGTATGCCGAGGGAGTTTCCGAACCAGCTGTGAGCAACCTCATGGGCGAGGACTGTTGCGAGCTCTGAGGTGCCCACGAGTCTAGCGTTGAGAAACGTCAGACCGGGAATCTCCATTGCTTTGAATGGGAAGTCGTTCAGGATGAGGACATCGAACTTGCTGAAAACACACGGTCCGAGCAGATCGAAGGCTATCGGCAGTATTCTCTTCACGGTCGCCGCCACGTACCGTGCATCCGCGGGCTCGTTCTCGGTGTAGGCCCCCACGCAGCTTGAAACGGGAACGTACGTGAAATCGCCGACGGCGAAGGCTATGAGGAAGAAGGGTATCGGAACACGCTGCTCGAATAGGAACACGTTCTTCCCGTCGGATCGTTTCGTTGAGTCTCGAAGGGTGGCCCCCATCACGGCCGTAGTCCCCCGTGGCGTCACCAAAGTAGCTCGGAAAGGTATCTGCAAAAAGTAAGGAGCCGTCGGTTCGATTTTTCTCAAATCGAAATATTCAAAACTAGTTAAGGAATGTTCTGAGAGTGAGCCTCTGGCTCCAGAATTTCTGACTCTCCTCATAACCCTCGGCCTCATTGTTAGCGGCGGGGCATAGATAGGGTAGGGTAGCAGAGCTCAGCTGTCATGGCCCGAGCAACAAACTCGGTATCTGCCCAATTGTTCCTTCATTTTAGCAACTGCCCCCGGTCCTGAATGGCTCAGTTTCTTTCGGCGAGTGGACGAATAACGGAGGAGCGAACGCCGCTTGTCGAGGAGTTATATAACAGGATCCGGTTTTGATCACACCGAGGGTGCTCGATGATGAGAAAAAATATGAGAAAAGAAATAATGGAAAAAGTATGAGTTGGTGTCGACTACGAGCAACAGGTGTTGTCTCCGGAGCGTCACGATGGACCGAACATAACTGATGGGGGGCGTCTATAAATTAGAGCGCGAAACCTCGTCACCCGCCCCTACAGCCCACGAATTTCATCGGAGCGCTTCTGCCCTCGTGATTCTCGCCTGATCGAGCCGCTCGAATATTCACCCGGAGCCTCACCTTGACTTGGGGCACGTCTTGACACGGAATCAGAGATCGCGCTGCGGTCGGGAAAGAAAACGTGAACAAACTCCGATCGTCCCGATGGCTCCATCTTAGCGCTGCAGAGCTCCTCGTCCTGGGAGATCGAACGATATTCATCCAGCTCGATAGTCCTCAAAATTAGCATAATAGACATCGATGCTCTCCGTATTCATTCGTTTGTCTTGTTGCGATATCTGCTCCAATAGACGTGGTCCAGATCCAGAAAATCTGCCACATAATATTGGGCGCAAAGAGTGGTGAGGATCGCCAGCAGTGTCTCACCTGTAGGCAATGCTGATTTCGAAATTGCTCTCCTCCTTCGGAATTTGAATTCTCAGTGCTTCGCCGTACGTCTTGTGCTTGGGGCTCTTGTAATAGTAGATCCGTTGGCAGCGATTCAAACGAACTTTCTCGACGTAGAGATCCGAACTGAAGTATGTCAAAGCTCGCTCAGTACCAAGAAAATCGCGCAAGTTTCCTGAACGTCGGTGTCGCCTGCCTTGATGATCTGGCGAGTGGTCATCGAAGGCTGAGAAGCTTTTGAGGAGTCTCATGGCCCTCTAATTCACGTTCACCCGCCTCTCTGCCCATTTTCCACGATCTGTCGTCTCAGCTGTTTCTCGAGAAGTACACATACCTGTCAAGAACGAGTTCATGGGCCGAGTTCATCAGTCTTCTTACGCGATACCGAACGTCGCACTTTAGACAGCGCGCCTTTGGGTCGACCTGGAAAAGCGACGCTGAACTCAGCCCGGAAGGCAATCCGATGAATAAAGTCACTCATTCATCAAAACCCAGCTTGCGAAATCCGTATAGAAGGGAGAGTTGGACATCCGATTCTCAGAGCAATCACTCTTAGCGGAATCTTAAATATCTTTCGTGTCTACGTCAGAACGTATGTATCTCTTCTGATTCCAAATAGAGAACGATTAGAAACCTCGACATCCCAGTGCAGGTGGACAAGTTGAAATTTCTCGGGAGCGGCGAACGAGAATGACGCATTCGGGGTGAGTTTTACGGAGTGTCGAAGAGCTTTATACGTCTCTAGGAGCGCCACCACATGGTCCATGGGAGCGCTCCCAGGCTTCGCCTCCGGCACCTTGCCTTTGTCGGAGATCCAACAAGCTACGGCGTCTCAGGAAGTCACCATTTCAACGAGCGGCAATAATAGATCGATGCGCAGGAGTCTGTCGCTGCACAGGATAAAGCCGCCTCCGTGGACGTGTCCGTGGGTTCGAAGCTCATGGCATCCGGGAATTCGTTCTAGTTCACGTCGAAGAAGCAGAAGCACTTCCCCGCAGCTCGCTCTCGTCAAACCAGAAACCGACTTCAAGCACTCGTACTCGATTGTTAGCACGCGGTCGCGAAACTCCGCGGTGCGACAGTCCGTAGCTTCGAGGCGTCTCCGAGCGCTGGCTTCGCGATTCAGACAACTGCGTCGAGGCTCGTACTCTTGTAGAGTCTAAGGGCTTCGAGAGTGCCGTCGCGAAGGATGGCGAGAATGAAGGAAACGAGATTCAATTTTCGAAATGTCACTGACCCATCGGGCGCTGCCAGGATTTTTACGCAGTTTCGAAGGCGCGGAAGTTGCCGCGATCTACCGATTGCTGCATCCATGGTTTCATTGAAGCGTACACAGAGGACCCTCTGATCCTCAGGACGAGAAAACGATACGAATCGAAGAAAAAATAAATACACCTCTCAGAGAGCATTTTTATTTTTCGCTTCTGCTCATTCAGACTGTGGGGTACGAGGCCATAGTCGCGATGCCGCATTGGTTTTCCTTGTTTCGGCTCATCTGAATGTATCCCGATTGGCCCCAAGACGATCCCCAGGAATTTTTAACGAGCCAATAATCCTGCAATAGTTCAATATAACTTCCCATGTCATTATTCGAGCATTTACGCATTGCCCCCGTCCCTGCTCGCACTGCGGAGCAAGAACTGAATGTCATGAACGATGATCAATCGAATAATGTTCATAAGGGGACCTATACCTTTCCGTCCCTCGTTGTTCCATAACCCACAACCAGAACTCCGTGGTCCAATGATGTTGAGGAGCATGTGATTTCATCGTAAACTCCATCCTTGTAAAACTGGAAATTCTGCCCGCTGGCGTCGATGGCTACGGAAACGGGCCCGACCTGGATGAAACGAACCCGAAAGTCTCACAATGGGATCGGCCTGATGATATTGAACTACGAAAAGGATTCTTATCGACCAGCTGATGGCGACTGATGACTCACAACTCCAGCAGCTTCTTTCAGAGCTTCCTCGTCTCTGGACGGTACGTCCACAAATCCCGTGAGCTTCGCACCGATTCCTCTGGCGTCGAAATGGCACGTACCATCCTTGCCTGTGTACGGATACGATTTTTCGGTCTCCAAACCGCCGGCGTCTTTGATGAACCTGAATGCGTTGTCCATTAAGCCTCCGTTGCATCCAGCGTTTCCGTAAACAGCAGAACAGTCGACGAGCATTTGCTCGGAGAGTGACACGAGATCACCGGATCTCCTAAAATGCTGGCCTTCGAGGGCTCCGGTCGTTGAGAACGCCCAACAAGAGCCGCAAACTCCTTGATTTTTGACCGGTGTTACGTAACCCTCAGTTCGCCAGTCCACGGTATCAGGAACGTGCATTGAGCGATTATCTCGATGCTGGAGTTTCGAAACACGAGCCTCGTTCGCCTCGAAACGAGTGCCCCGATACTTTTCAAATTCATCCGGGGTCTGGAACGCAAATGTTGAAAATATTGAAACATCACCGCAACAGCGCCAGACATCGATGCATAATCGTTGCATGGTGAGATTGGCTTTTGGATTAGCATCGATAGGAAACGAGTTTCGTGTTTGCCATGAGAGCGGGAACCACCGGGAATACGGACTTCTGGGATGAGGAATCGATTGCAAACTCACCATGTCGGCGAATCCATTCAAACCGAGACGGTAGGATGAGCGTCCGAGGTCGTACAGCAAGTTATGCGCGTTAATTTTCTTGATGTTTGCCTCAAAGATCGCTCGTCGACCTACATCTTGTTTCTGGAGGTAAGTCTTGTTGTGTTGGCGCTTGAACAGCTCCCAGTGCTCATCATGGGCATCGACTGCAGCTGGAGAAACTCCCACGAAAATGCAGGCTACGGTCAAAGACAGAATCATTACTGAAATGAGCCGAGAGGAAATTTCGGATACACACGTTATATCCGGCTGACACTCGAGGCAGACGATTAATTCATATTCGACATTGTTTCACGGTCAGCCAATCAGTCATGAGCGAAAGATCAAGGGAGAAAACTCTCTTGAACGCAGCGGAACCCTCCATATGACCCTTCCCAAACCGGCTCTTTACGCCGCGCCGCTCGATTTAGTGTTATCTCAAGCAATCATACCCTCGGAAACCTTTAATCCCTTGTTTTCCCCCCTTGCTCGGAAACGCCGACCCTTGTTCTCGAATTCCTCGAAACCGTACGAATCCCGTTCAACGATTATCGCGCACTGGATAAGGATCTCGGATGTCGTCAGAAGAGAAACTGGACGTTGCCGCGTCCCCAGGTCGACTAAATTGCATTCCCCCAGCGCGAATCTTCCTTCTCCGTAATTAAATGCTTCCGAATTCCGCATCTTCGCTTTACCCCTATCAAAATTATTCCGCAATGCGATCCTCTGGAAAATCTTGGAGCATTTCCGGTAGGTGGGAGTTTCCGATGGGGAAATGAATACCACTCACCGAATGGACGAGCTTATAGAATTAAAAAGCTAATCAAGCAGAATAATCATGAGTTGCGAGAGATTTTCTGTGGCTATTCGTGTGATTCGCGACTGTTCCGGAGAAGAACTCGGCGTCACCGATTCTGTTGCTGAAGAGAATCAGGAGGGTCAGGGTTATCCCTTGGTGAAGTCAGAAATCGTCGTATCTTACCCGATAGGGCGTAAGGAAAACTACAGATCCCCATTCAGCTTCCTACCAGGCGCGAACAAATGACTCAGGATCGCGCTGCGTGTTTCTCGCGTGCTGTACAGTCGGTGCCTCTCGATCGGAACTTTCGAGAGAGCTCCTCCGCCTGGCAAATATCGAATCCGAACTTCATTCGAACGGTGGGGAGATGCTGCAAGTCATCTTCGCTTCATGAAAGTGACAACTGATAGACTCCGGATCCCTTTGGATGAAATTCAGAATCCCAACGAGGACCCACACAAGAGAATACACGAACTGGAAGCGATTGTTCGACTTGTATCCGGATAAATCGACGGCTATTCAAAGTCAGAGTCATGATCGATGGCAAGAGACCTTTTTCGTTGTTTCACAATGCTTTCAGGACCTCTACACGATCGATACTGTACAGCCCAGAAAGATTCTCACGTGAAAAAATCTTCCGACCTTGCTCCCCTTGAGCCGATAAAACAATTCTGACTGAGATTCGGAAACAGACGTATAACGGGAAGGCAACCCATTGTTCCTAATTACAAAAATGCTCCATAGAGCTCCTTCGCTTTCCGAAGCTTCCCTCGCCTATTCAATCGAACAAAATGAAAACTTGCTGTTTTAGCCGAGAAAACCGCACCTTCTTTCGTGGCAGCGGATCTTTGAGCAACGCCGTCAATCCATCCCACTGCAAATTGTCGCCAGACCGCAACGATTGCCAGATATGAAATTTCGGGGGTCTGTTCGATGTTCACTTCATCAAAGAAAGAAAGAATTCGAGCTCATCCTGCACTCATCTTGAAATTATCGCGATTCGCGGAATTCGTGATAGGCGGCGTCCGGGGTCAATGTTGTATGAAAAAGTGTTCCTAGTTACCTTCAACTTGCCAGATTTTTGCCTCGAAGCTTTTCTCTGTCCGGAGGATTTCTATTCTGAGATTTCGAATCCAACTTGGAAAATATTCGCACAATGGTGCACCCTGAAGATTCCCTTCACAACTTCTGGTATCAACCCTGTACAAATAAGCTCCAGTGTTTTGTCAATTTCGACAAGCGAAATGTATGGGATTTCGTGTAGAAAGAGTCATTTCTTTTGCGACTTTTTTTCAGAGTTTGTTTCATGGCGACGCTCGTTGACGCATTTCGATGCCGAAACCTTCCCAAATGGTCATGACGGTTTCATGCTAGGATTCCTCGTTGACCCTTGGACCCGACAAGGTTCGGCTCAAGATGTCGATGATGTCAATAATACGAAGAAAGAACCATAACAAGTTTTCACCCGGACTTGGGATCGAGCGGCTTAAAAAACGGTTCAATGGGCGACCATGATTCTGGCGATATCCCGGGAGCCAGGCGAACGAGATGCATCGATTAGTCACACCCGCAGTGACATCGTCGGTTTTCTATCGAACAAGCGGAAAATCATGCGGATCGAATCCATTCAGGACAGAGCGCTCATGTCTGTGATCGAAGCTCGGGCTCTCGTTCATGCTCAAGGAGAAATGCCTCCCTCCACCACCATTACCGATAAACTGAGAAAATCTCGATTTTTCAAAATCCGATTTCATCTTGCCTCGTCTACCGAGAGGCTTGTGAAATGAGGATCGAGCTCGTTGTAATGAGTTCCCCTGAGCACCTAATCGATTCCGATCCGTCGGGGAAACAGACGTCTGACTACTGACCTAACGGGATACTATTCATTCGCAATGCGAGAAGAATCCAGGAGCAGCCTTCTCGCTTGGTGACATGAAGCTTGACGTGAGATTTACCTGCGGCTGGCTCGGCCAACGCTTTCGGTTCTTGTCATTTTTTGCGAGATGTTGCGTGAAAATCGCTCGTTCAGTTCGATAGATACATCCACACCGGCGGCTACTGCTTTGACCTGTTGGGGTAAATTGTTCTCTGGGTGTCTTCCGACTGTCGCGAGCAAGAGAATTGCACAAGCGATGGAAAAGGAAAAGACGATTTCTCGAGCTTTCAGTCCTATCGGAGCTTTGGGATATCCCTCATGGAGGGGCCAAGGAAGAACTGGAGCCATCCACCGAGCGTCAGTGCTCTGTTGCCGGTTCTGGGCCAAGTCCATATCGTTCTCCTCGGAGGCAGCTCCGGTTCCACAAGAAAAAATTATGAGACTGCCAACCGGGCCCCGACCTCCTCAATTTGGAGTGAGTCGTCCGGAAGGTGTACGGTCGAGATTCACCATTAGCCCGACGCAGCTTTCAGTCTACGATTGACAAGTCAAGGAATGAGCGAGCTCTTCAGGAATAGAGCTGTCGGAAACTAGTTCTCACAATTGTTCGCTGAAATGGGCGCTAGACTACTTTTCCGAATTATAATTGATGCCTCTGAAGCCCGTAGGACGTAAGCTCTACCGCGGATAGCCCCCGTTGATCATTGTTCACGTCTGGGTCCCTCTCGGTAAATTCTACATGCTCTCCCCCATGCAAGGTTTCGCTATTATTTCGCTCGAATTTCTGCAGACACGCCAGACGATAGAAGAGGAGTTGACGTCGGGGAATGACTCGTGAAGCCTCTTCGTCAATTCCCCCCGTGGACATCGGAAAACGAGCGGTGGCTTCAGCGAAGTTCTGCAAACAAAAAAAACATCATCACAGAACCCTCGAAGTTCGAGCCGAACGTCTAGACGCAGGGTTTCTATTCCGTCAGTTCATTCACCTGCTGGAGGGATAATTGTTGGACGAGGTTGTTCTTACTCAGATTCACTTTGGGTTTCTCCAGATGAAGTTGTATTTTGAAGAATAGTTCAGAGCTACTGCGACTTTCCCTTCACATGATGCTGCCACTCAAAATGATTCGTATGTATCTACCTATGTACATTCAATATTCAAAGATGACCACGACGCAAGTTGCCTTGCGCTTCCTCCTCGAAGAGCGAAGAAGGCTTCCATTCAAATCGGTTGACGTCCTTGAATTTTAAATCGAAATCCGATATCTGATCTGTTGCCCTATGGTCCATCCCAGGCTCGAAGCGTGAGGTCCCTTTGTCGGGATCCCTCAGACTTCCCCGGTGAACACTTTAGCGGCTCGTTGATCAGTGTTGTCTTCGCCGACGGTTCTCACAGATGGAAAGAAGGGTACGGCTTGACTCCAGCTATAAAGTCGCGGCAGAGCGTCATAACGGACTAAGCTCACGAATCGAACATGAGACTATTCGTAAGTGAATGTATCTGAGATGTCTCTCCGGCATTCAAGTGTTTCAATCGGACTCCTGAGCGTGTGAATTACACGGTGGAATTCTGGTTTTTAGGTGATCGTGACCTTGTTAGCGAGCTCCTGCTGCGCGGGATTCCTCGGTGGCTCGTCGGATAACGGTTTCGGAGGG
Organism: Galendromus occidentalis; assembly: GCF_000255335.2. NCBI lineage: Eukaryota > Metazoa > Arthropoda > Arachnida > Mesostigmata > Phytoseiidae > Galendromus > Galendromus occidentalis. The sequence goes on along the minus strand of NW_003805071.1, from coordinate 162,811 downwards.
CAATCTGGAGGTCATGGTTCGGGCAACTTCCATGGAGGCGGCGGTGGTGGTTTCGGTGGTCACGGTGACAGCTCCGGTGGATTCGGCGGCTCGAGCGGAGGATACCACAGCTCCAGCTCGGGAGCTTCTTCGGACGGTTTCAAGAAAGGATCCGTACTCATTCTGAAGACCGGTCAAGAAAATGGTCAAGGCCATTCTGGAGGACATGGTTCAGCAGTCGGCGGACACGCGAACATCGGCCAAACCCATCAAGTAAGAATCGTCGTCGTGGGTGGCAGCACGTTCACGTTATGAATCGGCACTTCGGTCAGTGGGCTCGGTAGTGTCCACAAACGTTCCGTTCCGATTTCATTCATTCATCAGTCGTCGGACAAGCTTCATCAGCCTTGGGGCAAAGTCAGAACTGTCGCAAGAAAATCATCATTATCGGAGCCGCAGTGGGAGGCTTCGCTCATAATTACACCTGCTTGCTGGGAAGCGTCTCGTGTTATTTTCTCAGAGACTCATATAATACCATAGAATGTCTCAAGGAGCGAACTTTGCAGCACGGATCAGCGAATGCTGCTCCCTCGGGAGGCTGGTCTCAGCCTCAGCAAGATTCCAACTTCGGATGGCCGAGCGGAGGCCAGTCGTCGGGCAGCTCTTTCGGTGGAGGTTGGAGTCAAGGACCGAGTCAGAGCCAGGGCTGGAGCGACCAGGGACCGAAACAGAACTCCAATGGTTGGGCGCAACAGAACTCCGGCGGATCACAAAACTTTGGTCACAGCTCGAAGAGTCAAGGTTCCATCGGCGGGCAAGGAAAAGTGAGTTGTATCAGAATGTCACACATCATCGCAACACGGAATGAACCATGTCAGATGGCAAGCCTTGATATGGTTTCGACACAACTCTTCTTGCAGGTATACGTAGTACAGGACGTGAAGCATGGAATTATTCAATACGGCTCTCCCCAATCAGCTGCTGGTTCCCAGAATCACGGAGGTGGTTGGCAACAATCGAATTCCGCTCCGCAGAACAGTAATAACGGATGGCAGACCGGTGGGAACGCGGCAGGACATGGCGGTGCCCGTCCCAGCCAAGGGATCTCCGGCCAAGCGAAAGTGGGTTCCGTGAGGGTTTTCGCTACGAGAAGCGTGTCGATCGATTCCCACCTCGGCGTGCTCGCTCCCATGATTAATCAATTCGAGTGATTCTCCAGGTGTTCGTCGTGCAGAGTGTGCGCGACGCGACGATTGAACATGCTCCCGCAGGTCAACAAGGAGGGTCGCATGGAGGGTCCTACGGAAGCGGCCACGGCAGCTCTCATGGGGGCGGCCACGGAGGTTCCTACGGAGGCGGCCACGGAGGTTCCTACGGAGGCGGCCACGGAGGTTCCTACGGAGGTGGTCACAGCGGTTCAAGCGGAAATAGTCACGGCAGCTCCCACGGGGGTGGTCACGGCGGTTCCTATGGGGGTGGTCACGGCGGCTCCTATGGGGGTGGTCACGGCGGTTCCTATGGGGGTGGTCACGGCGGGTCCTTCGGAGGTGGTCATGGCGGCTCATCCGGAGGTGGTCACGGCGGCTCATACGGAGGTGGTCACGGCGGCTCATACGGAGGCGGTCACGGGAGCTCGACTCAAGGAAAGGTAATATGAGGGCGAATCATCGCCGAAATTCTTATACAGTAGATCCTGGTCATAAGGGTTCCGATGGAACCAGCCGAAACGGCTCCTTACATCCGGACTCCGTTTTATCCGAAGAGGGCTTCTGAATCGGAATGGAGCGTGAAAATTATCGGGAATGACATCGCAGCCTCGCTCACTACGCGCATTAGGGCGAAAAAGCTTGCGAATCTTCCAATAGGCTATCGCTTCCGATTTTCCAACCCGCTGAGCAAGTTCGTTGGAACAGATTTGATTAGCATGGGAAGGAATGGGAACGGGGCCTGGGAATGACTCTTTGATATCCGAAAGTCCATCATTGGGTCCGCCACAGCCGGGTCGCGTGGCATCCAAGACCTTAGGCTTATCTGGGACCGAGCCCTCGATCCGCTGTGTCAAGTATATCCGAGTTCGTGATAACGAGGTTCTCCTAAAAATGGAATCAGCTCGAGTCCGACCTCTGGAGCCATCGCGTTCTTCACACAAGGCGTCGGTTCGGCAGATTCTCTTTGTCAAAAACATCAAGGAAGCCATTATAGAGCACGTTCCGGCGCAGAAATCCGTCCCTATGCGGACGCCTCAGAAAAAATATGTGCCCACCGGGGGGAGTCAGCGAGCAGAGGTCGGTTTCAACGAGCTCCTTTTAGCGTTGGGATGAGGGATAGCAGTATTCCCGGGGCAGAGGACGATGAGCGAAATCAGAGACACCAGAAATTGAGTCTTGCGGATGGGAAACCGGATATCATGCGGTCCTCATACCCTTTGGGGCGACTATGCGGTGTGAAGCGGACTTCCGCTTGTGTAAACGTCTCATCTGACGACGATACGATCTATCCAGGTGCTGGTGATTGAGGATATCAAGCACGCTACCGTGGAATTCAAATCTGGAAACTCCTTCAACTCAGCCAGCGGAGGATCCCATGGTGGATCTCACGGAGGATCTCACGGGGGATCTCACGGAGGATCTCACGGGGGATCTCACGGGGGATCTCACGGGGGATCTCACGGGGGATCTCACGGGGGATCTCACGGAGGGTCTCACGGTCCAAGCGCAGGCTCCCACCACGGTTCCAATCTTGGGTCTTCAGGTGGAAAGCAAGCTAAGGTAAATCGGAGCATTTACCGGCCTCCGAGTATGCGGTCTTAGTCGAGCTTATCGATACTATTCCTGTGATGTCGGGTACAAGTATGGTTCTTCTGCCTCGCTAGGTGTTCGTGGTTCAAGACGTCAAAGAAGCCACTGTACAAATACAGCACGGATCCGGTGGTTATGGCTCCGGTGGATCAGACAAATCGTCACATCACTCGAGCGGTTCCTCTTCTGACTCAGGTTTCGGTTGGTAAATTCATTCTGCGCGCCGATGGGTTGTTCGAAGCGCGGAGTTACATAGTCATGTACAAACACCATTCAATAAAAGGAAAATGTTCGAAAGGATACTCGCTGAGGGTCATCATCTGAAATATTCTTCGTGGAAGCTTCGTCTCTTTGGGACGAAGAATTTAGGGACCAGCAATGGTCACCCGGCAGTCAGATAGTTTTCGTCCTACCTCAATGACTCAAACGTTGTTTCGTAGGATAGATGTACTTCAAACAAAGCCCATTCGCTAACTTCTTGACGATTACGATAAGCGATCCCAGCGTTGACCAAGTCAACCCCGAATTGCGGGACGATCTTTTATTATGTGTTGAGAAGTCTCTATTGTCAGTGGGAGTTCTGACCCCAAGTGTCGTTTCGAGGCATACTTTCGAGGGTGAGTTTCGTCGATAATTCCGCCTCCGGAATTCGAAGGCCACATTCTCAAACCCCTGTCCCGAATGAATCCAGGAGGGAAAGTTTCTTGAAACACTCTTCCGGCTTCCATGCTGGTGCTGTGAAAATCGGAGCGGCATATCAGCCAGAGCTCGATGGGCTAGTCGCAGGTTGGCGCAAGGGATGGAGGGAGTCGCGGGCGCTCTCGAACCACGGGTCCAACGAGGCCAACTCGCATCCAACTACCCCTGGAGCAACACGGAGAGCTCGAACCGCACTCGAGTCCAACTCTATCCGAGTACACTCCGCTTTCTATAGCATGCGCTGCTGTGTGTTCGATGTTGTGACGCTCAATCGGTGAATTTCATTCGGACATGACTGGATGCCATCCAATGAATCGCCCGAAAATAGTGCGAGCCGAGAACTCCTGCTTCATTGCCATCAATTGCGCGCGGTTATTGCGACGTCCTGAGCTCAAGTTTATTGAGATGATCACGAGAGGTTGTTTACGAACGCTTCGGACGTCTCTGTTAGTCAGTGAGTTCCGGCTGTGATCACGGCTCGACAATGATTCGCTCGCGACATCGCTCCTCGCTTATAGCCGAGATTGAATTATTTGATCGGAATCCAAGAATCATTTACCATTAGATGACAGCTGACTTATACTCAGTTATTGCGCTGACAAATATCTCCGCAGTTGGAACAGCTCCTTGCTTGTTTCGAATCAGCGTTGATCCCTTGAGTGCATTGAACGAATTCCCCTCAGCGAAAGCCGCGATCCGGCGTCCGCCTCTCAGGTGATCTCGCGTATTCAGAAGAAGAACGTGATCGATCTGTGCCCTAGAGCTGGCGGGGGATCATGTGAGTCCACCGTATGACTTCACATTAAGAGGAAGAGAGGCCCTCCAGGAGTCTCGACGAACGCGATTATATTTCGCATGGTAGAAGTGCGGTCATCTGATTCAAAACTAGGAACATCCGTCCTCCTTCGATTCCTAACGCTATACGTTGGAGAGTCATATGACGGCTCAGCGCAGCCTAGAGTCATCGAGCGATGTCCGCGTCCATGTGCCTAAGAATTATGATACATATGATTCGAGGGCGGCCGAGACGGACAAGTCTCCGGCGCATTCGGCCTGGGTATCCGTGGAACTTCGCCCGACAGGAATGAAAGAAGCAACGAGGGATGCGAATCTCAAGGTCGAGCATACGGGGACAGCGCTTTCGATTCCGGGTGCTCATTCGAAAGTCAGAAAGCCACTACTATCAAAAGACGGCTTTTGAAGAGTGTCAGATGCTGATAATTCGTGGCTCTTGACCTCAGGCAAGCCGTCGCTGTAGCCTGCCTTGCTGAGGTACCTGAAGTCATTAGGATGTTTCTTGGAAACGCCGCAAAATTTCGCCCTTGCGGTTCTTGTTAGCGCTTTTAGTGACAAGCTCGCTCTTTCATTCGCTCGCGCAGTGTGAGCAACTTTGAACTCTCTCAGCTATTCGGGATGTGCAGATTATTCACCCGAATGCAACAGCTGAAATCAGCGACTTAAGCACCTTGGATATTTTTTTGATATTTTCTGGAAGTCGCTCGCTCCGCCAAAGTTTCCGCTTCTCCTCCAATCACCAAAGGGAGAATTCGTGGGTGAATAGCTCTCAGTTTTCTGGAACCTGGGTTCTTCAGGACTGTCTTGGATACGTGCGGTTTTCGATAGATTCTAGCGTGGCGATGTTTCTCTCGACCAGCTTCTGGAGCTATCTATTCTTTGGCCAACCAAAATACCTCTCTGCGTTTATTCTGCGCTCCCTGTCAGCGCTCTGTGAAGAATAAGCCTTACCATCGAGCGATGCTCGGGGTCATGGAGACTCAAAAATCGCGAAATGATTCAGACCGGTCACCGGTCCGACAGCACGATGAGCGAATCTCCTCCGGACTCATGAGACCACTTCCCTTATTCAATTTTCCGACAGGCTCATATCCATGCACATAGTTGACGAATAATTCCATGGCCATGAAGCCAGTAAAACGCGGGAATCATCGAAAAGAGGATATCTCGCAGGGGTCACACCTGCCAAATTTTACTCTCACTTGACAAACTCGTTCTACGCTTCTTCTCGAGAGCCAATGACCGCGAAAGCAATGCGAGTTTCCGATCCCCAGCAATCAGCCGCAAGTCAGGTGGCTCTCTTACCTGAATAGAATGCTCCCGATTCTCGATTTTCCTCCGGACTGATTCATGGCTGTCTCTCCCGGCGGGATTTCCAAGAGAAAGAATGGATTCCGTAAGCGCACATTCGCATTTGTCGCCCGAGAGAGATAAACAAGCGGCTGAATGACTGCCGAAGTGAGTGAGTTTCCAGTAGAATTAGTGACGGGCGAGAGATTTATCCGCATAGACCTCACACGTTGAGAACAATCAGCATCCGACCGGTAACATTCCAAGGAGGAGGGGCCAATCAAGCCTACCATGGATTTTTCTAGCTTCTATCATTATTATTATTTTTTTCAGATACCGTCGATGTTACTGGTCGGCGAGGATGTTTCGCCAGTCTACGGAGCGATCGGAGAAATCACACCAAAGCTTTGCCTCTCTGGACACGGGGCCAGACAATTCGAGTTGAATCTACCAAGGTGTTTCGACCATCAAAGTTAACACGAGTTTCCTTCCAGATTCCATATGGAGCCGTCAGAGTTCCGGGGAATTCCCCTTCGTGACGCTTGCTGAAGCTATAAGGCATGACCTTCGCGACTTCAGACGACTCTCGGCGCTAATATGCGAGGAAGCTACATGCTTCCGGCGAATAAAAAGATGTCTCTCGAACGAAGCACCCCTTCCTTAAATCGGGTACGAGCGAGAAATCACCCTCCGAGGATCTTAATCATGAAAATGGTTTGCCCCGCAGATGCCCGGATGAATGTGTACCTCAATCGGCAGTATGCTTCCTATCAAGATCGTCTTGAAAATCATGTCAAAGCCCCACGCGAGGACATCATGCATCAAAGCAACGTGAGTACGACCGAGACACCGAATTTCGAGCTAGTGCGGCCCATATACGATTACCAAGTTTCGTTCATTCCTCTACAGGCTCTATATCCGTCGCCAATCGATGTCGCATACAGTAAACGCTGCGACTCGAGCAGGAATCATCAATGTGACATATGCACTAAGAGCTTCAGTCTGAAGCATCATCTAACCGAGCACATGCGAATCCATACAGGTACGAGAGGCAATTTCTTTTTGGTTCCCTTTAGCCTGAAGAATCCCAGTATCGGCAGGCTAAATCCTACTCTCAAACCTCGAATCGGTGAGGTTCTCGGGGTCCTGTCATGCAACATGAATGCCTCAGGGATGTCGGCATCCAGCCATTCATTCCACTCGGGCCGCCGGAGCGATCCGACGCGACGAACTTTGCCTGAAACTCGGATTGGCAATGCCGATCGCTCATCTCTGCGACCGCGCTGGATCATTTTTCAGCGAGTTTTAGACGGCTCATTCGCGATTTTTTCAAGAGCGTCGCGGACAGAACTAGCGCCCATCTGGCAGACAATCTTGCATTCCCTCGCCAGTAAAGGCTCTTCTACATGTGAAACAGCTTGTATCCTTGAAGTCTCGCCAAATTTTCGCACAGTGTTAATTACAGCAGAAATTCGGGCCAAAAACTGCCTGGATTCCTTCTAGGATTATTTCGATGACGCTGCGATCTACTTAATTTCCCGAATCGTGGTCGTCCCGACGTAGACACAGAAATATCTGATCTTACTTAGGAGTGAGCTTTCCCGAAAAGTTGAATTGTTCTTTTCATTCCAATAGGAGAAAAACCCTTCAAATGCGAGATCTGCCATAAGAGATTCGCGCAGGCAGGAACAAGGAACTTCCACAAACGGAAGACTCATGGCGTCGAGAAGAATGGAGTTCCGATCGGCTTCCACACATTGGTGTCGTCGCCGGTTATCGAGCTCTTACGCAACGAGCTTACGATGTAATAAAGCGGTCATAGTAGTCGTCGACACGGATTTCTCCGATTCTGCAATTGTCGTGCAGCGTCTTGTGTGGAGAGCGATGTGGATTTCTACACGAGGAAAAACTGTGAATAGTTTACTCATCCTATTTCGTCTCACATGCCAAAAAATGTCGAAGATTTTATCGAATAATCGTCCGTAATGAGTGATGAGTATATCTATGGGTCCGCCTGCGCCCCATTCTCGCACGGTCCACCTGGCCTTCTCCCGACAGAGTCTAGAAAGCGCCATTTCAGAGTTTCTCAATAGACTATTCTGCCTGGAAAAAATGAATCTAGCTTTCTGACAGACTTCCGATTGCGTATGATAGCGCGAATCAGATGGAGGTCAAAGAGCTCGATGTCTGCGCCTCTGGAATTGGCTCTGAGATCTCGCTAGCTCACTGAGAATGAGTGGTCAGCTTGCTGTCCTCCAGATAGGATTACTTTCGAATCGCCAGAGCAGAGCACGTCCAACTGATAGATTTTCCTGCCGAAGAAAAAATGATATCTGATCCGTGAGTGTCGGGGGATACCGAAGCTCTTCATACAGTAGGTATTCAAAGGCACAGGGAAACGTCCAATAAAAACAAGTCTTATTTTTCGATGAAACTGTTTCTCCGGTCAATATCTCACTGCTGCGCTTCTGACATGGCCTTGGTGGGAGAGACTCTCCTTATTATCTTCGGCCAGAAGTGTATGAGGTCAGATATTCCTTAGCGGACACACCCCGCCGCTTCATAACGATAGGATCGTCGCCGGGAAAACCGACGCGGACGCATTATCTGTCATTCAAAAAAAATACTGGATACCGTCTGCCCGTTTTCACCGAATCGGGGCTGCATGTGGGAATTCCTCCTCGCCGGTTATGTGGAGCAGATCATCCTGAGGGTAGCTTGAGCGGCCAAGCTCGCCGCTGCGCATCGCTTCTTCGTTAGAAGTTGAAGATCACCTTGAAAACCATCGTAAACAATAGAAGTACAGAAAAGTTCTCTTCCGGCCAGTCTGCATTTGTTAGGAGTGGGGTCCACAGCGGCTATCGGGAAGCTCGTTTCTGATGCAAATGTGTTCGTCCCACACAAATGAGTCTCTTGCCGTCGGCGAATAGCTGAGGTATGCGAAGCTAACTAGAAGCCAGTAGGTGTTCATCCTTTTGCCAGTTCGGTGCGCGCGTGCTCCGGTTAAAAATGGTTGTGCGAGTTGCTCACGGGTAGGCAACCGGTTCAGGAAGATTCGGGATCCGCACTCCGCCTGGATAGCTCTTTTCTCCGCGAAGCGGCGACAGGGTGCAAGACTCGAAGACGGTCCGCAGCGTTCATCGAGCTACCTTTAGAGATCCTGTCTGTTCCGGAATGTGAAGAAGGATTGGGTCATCAGATCATTGGCTCTCTCTTGCCTTCCGGAAAACGCTTTACCAGCTTGTCCCCACGATGCTCGCCGCAGGGCAAATATTCACGTTTTCATGCGCTATCGTGAGCTTTGTTAGGGCCTCCGAGAACCCTTGGTGGTCGAATGCATTGGACGCGCCAGATGAATTCATCTATGCTAAGCCTCAATCGGTAAGTTTCTGTCATAGTCAGGACTCCTTTGTACGGGAAAGCGCTCCTTTCGCAAGAACCAGAGGGTATTCGGATCGCTCGTCAGACCCTAGCGGAACCGGGTAGGAATTGTAGTCTCGGATAGTCAATGAAACCTTCATCCTTTCGGGAAAAATTCTTCCCTTTTCGATTCCTAGGTGTATGGCTTAGAGTGGACGCCTCCGGAATCGGGATGGACCCTGATACCGCTCCCCACTCATTCTGAGACTTTTTTCGACGGTCATCCGAGCAGCGTGGATGATAACGTGCGGAAGACTGGATTGAAATCGAACGTGAAAACCACAGACAAATCGTTCAGAACGACGCAAGCATCGGACATCGAACGCGAGCATTGGAAGCATTCGGTCCACTTTGGGTAATTTCGAATATTTTCTAGTTATATCATTCCGCTGAGCTAAATCCAGGTCTACCTACGCCAGGGTGCCCCACCCGTGGTGCGTGAGGCGATTCTCGCCCCTATAGAAGCCTGTGGGGGGTGGAGCACGGTGGGGCGTAGTGAGGTTGGGCATGGGGGAAATAGTTTCGGGAACACTGATCTTTTCGTGGAGAGACAGATTCATTGCTTTTCTGTTCGAGCAGGGAACCATCTCCGAATAGAGGGAGATCATCGCAAGACCGAGTACGATACCCGATCAACTTGAAGTCAACATCCGCGAGTCGGCCAGAGCGGATAACAGGATACGTGCCTGCCGTCAGAGGACCCATCGAGGGATGGGCTGATGAGCAGACCCCCAGCGGATCGAAAGTGCTGTACAAGCTCCAGCCCTTGTGGCTGAAATCGGTCTGAAGGACCTGACGCCGCCGAAGAGAATCCCTCTTGATCGCATCGAATGCACGAGGAATAAACTTCATATACCGAATGACAATCGATGCGAATCCTTCAGAAGCGATGCACCCAATCACGTTAGAACGACACGAGTCTGACATTCGTTGGTCGTGTCAAATCACTCCTCTCTCGCCTGGACTAGCTTTGCTCACCCGTTATTTAGACTAGCTCTGTGGTCTACGTATCTGACACGGAAATTCAGCCTAAGCGGAAAGCTGCGGGCAAGGAAGGGAAGCCCATCTCGGGGTAGAGAAGCCCATGAGATCCGCAGGCAGAATCATGGACTCAACTCTTACCAGAACAAGAGCTCTCTTTTTGGGCACCATGATTATGTCAGTGGGCGCTTTCCTGGATGAAGACGATCCTCCTGATTTGTTCGATCTGCCAAGGTTCGTAGTGATCCCGAACTCTCGCCTCATGCCCGCGATTCCGCCCTGTACGATACTCATGTCTGAGAGCCGTTCAAAATTCGACTCGGTGGATCGAAGACTTCTGCAACTAGGTTCCCCGGTCCCGGAAACGACGGCGGCTACCGAGTCCAACTGAAGTGCATTTGCCTCTCGGACATCTGCTATTATCCTTCATCGGCTGGATGTGGGTGAGATCAGGAATCGAAGGCTTACTGAAGGCCTCGGATCTTGTCGTCGTATGTGCTTGACTCAAGAGCGTGCTCAGGATCCTCTGACACGGAGGACGGGGGAGGACAGCTCAGATTCTAGGGGGAGAATGCGGCGGAAAATTATGACGCGCCGTCTCGGCTTAAATGCCTGAGAATTACGACAGGAAGCATTCGGAGCCCCGTTGCCATCCTCCCCCTCCTGAGCACGCCCTCGGTATGAATAGTAAGTGTTGGTGGAGCGATTGTGAATAGCTCATGAGTTTTGTATCGCAGGGGAAGACATCTATGCTACAAGAAATCAGACTTCGAGAGTTTATGAAGTCGGATGTGACTGCGAGCTAGGTGGCATCTGTGACATTTCTTACTTCTTCATACCATGTGTGTACCAGTCTCTAGTCTGCACTGGGTAACATCGCGGAATTTCCAACGACCATCTCCTACAACGACCGTCTGCTGAACATGGATTTTTGAACAACTCCTTCGTGGGCGGGTAGCTCCGATACAGAGCCATTCGAGAGTACGACTAAGCCCACTTTACAGTCGACGTTTCGCAGCTGTATCACCCAGTAATGGACACCGAGTCTCAGGAGGAGCCTATCGACACGGAGGGATGGCGCGAAGAGCTCCGCAACATTTCAAACGCTCGAAGTTTCCGAGTGCATCAGGAGCTCTACAAACCAGTTTTTTCTGACAACGAAGTCAGTCCAGCCAAAGTCACAATATGTGAGACCTAAAACAATATTTCACGTCAAGGCGGGAGTTATGCTCGATAGTATTCTACTCCATGATATGAAGCCCGGTCTCTCCCTGCTTGACATGCGGATCAGGGAGGCTACCGCCCGCAGTGAATCGATGGGACTTTGCAGGTGTCATGCTCAGGACATCGGAGAACGTCGACGAAGACGATCCCGATTGTACGTATCTGTGAATGTCGGGGAGGAAACTGCCCCGAACGCGCGGGGAGCGAGCGTCTCCCCTCATCAAACGTTTCCGTCGGCACAATACCAAAACCGGCCGTGCTAAATTTTTCACTCTGCGCTTTCTGATAAATCCGACTTCAGCGAATGGCTTACGTACTATGTATGCCGCATGAGATATGGATCGAAATGATTCTGGTCACGAGCGCTCTTCAGGAACCCCCCTCTTAGACACGAAAGATGGCCTTACGGTCACGGTTATTATATTTAAGTTTTTGTATAAATAAATACAAGGAGGTTGAAATGAACCGCATGGCCGTGAACATGGAACCGCATTCAGAAACAAGGCGGATAATTAAGTCTGCTCTTAGAAGTTTCAGACCGATTACGATATTAGAACAGAGCCGCCGAGACGAATCTGTCTCGGTGCTCAAACCCCGGGCATTCGATCCACTTCGAAGTAACTTTTTTTCTTTCGCTTTGGCGGGCCAGAGGTCCAGAAAGCACTCATCAGGGAGTAATTTACAGTTCTGAGTGATTCCTGCATTATTTTTGGTATCTGTTGTCTTACCATTTCTCTGAGAAAGAGCGAAAATCACTTATTACATATAAGCTGAGGTACAGAAGTAACATAACTTACGTTTTTCATTGCACCCTACGTTTTTCATTGCGCCGTCGGAGTTTCGACGTCTGAGTGTGAGCAGGATGGCGGTTCCTCGGGTAAGATTTCGTACGACCCTCCCGGGATTTATATTCTGGGGAATCGGTGCGATCCGTCTCCGATGACTCCCTCCCTTGCAGGTCAAGATGCTGGTCTTGTTTGTGGCTCTCGCTCTGTCCATCGGGCTTGCCAATGCGAGAGGGAAATTACTCCACCTGGGAGTCGTGGGTGCGGCAGCCGCAGCGTCAGTTTCCCCGCTCCTGCTCATAGCCGTCCCGAAGAGATATGGAACCTATCACAACTACGGTTTCGGGAATTACCACACATCTCATTACAATCATCATCACGATTACGGACATTATGGAGGATATCATTGACATGTGACCGTAATCACAAAGCAAGTTCCGAGCTCATAGGAATAGGCTGTGAAGTCAATCCAGAACTGTAAATAAAACCCTCACTGGACAGGCCACCATAATCGAGAGCTCGTCACAGTCTGTGCTTGACAGTCTTTTGCTGTGCGAAGTAGCTTACGGCCTCATTGAATCGGACTCATTGTTGTATGGATACGATCTCTGGAGGACGCCCATCAGCTGCTCGGAAATTCTCTGGCATCATCTCGAAAGCAAGCCGGTTCCTCGCATGGGCTTCCAGAGTACGGAGGCGGAGCTCTTGCACGATTCAACCCAAGACTGCTCGTTTCTTCAAATATTCTTGTCCATCCAGGATCTAGGGCGCCTTGTCTCTCCCGCCAGGGAAACCCATGGTCGTAATCCGTCGCGGTCTTGTTCTAGATAGACACACGCCTCTGCGACAGACCTCCTGCCAGTCTATTCGAAGGAGAGCTGCGACAGGAATGTAACCCAGGGATTTTCCTCCACACTCGAATGCCGGTACGGTCCCACTCGAGCTTGTGAAACCCGGCTTCAGCCTGACGGTCTTGCATTCCGACGTCTGTGAGATGTTTTCAGCGAAATCCTTCATCTGCGCCTGCGGTCACGACTTCTGCTCGAGTTGCGCTATCCTGATCGACTCCAATGGGCCCTGGATCCGCTGTGGCTTATATAAGGAGAATACTCCCACGACTTCGATGGAACTCCAGGAGGACTTCATGAGGGCTCTCATCTTCGCTTGGGGCTGTGGCCTCCGAGGATCACTTGAAGAAATCCGGCATCATGAGATTGAAGACGAAGACCACGGAGACCCATCTCAAGACGGAAGTCTCTCGGCTCCGACCACGATGTTTTCCAACGACACTGATCGTGCCGATTGATTGCATTGTGGCGTGAGTAGCGGGAACTATAGATTGCGGGATTGTAGGGTCCGATGGGAGGCTAAGCGGAGTGAGTAATTCGGGTTTCTAACTCTCAATCGTCCGCGTCACGTCCGCTCTTGCTCCGGGAATCGGAAACTCGCTCTCGGAAATCTGGTCTCCGAATGTCTCGAGAAGAGTCAGCGATACGACGGAATCTCTGAGAGGCGAAAGACTCATTCCGGGGAAGCCTATTTCCGTCCTTGGAATATCCGAGATCCGGAATCTGAAGGATTCCGAGACTATCGGAGCATTCGGTAGAAGTGGAAGTCGACGGTTCTTGAGAGAAATCGAATTGGCAGATATTTCTGTCGATTGGCCGGAAAACTCTCCAGGAGATACGAGAAAAATGTTCCAGGCGTATGATGTTCATCTTGTTGACCAGCATATTTCATCTGATCACATCCCAGATCTACTACATATACCCCCAAGGAGCTTCGGAGACATTCGGGAGCTCGAAGTTTGGGCAAACGGCCACCGCCGCCGAAGCCATCATCCGTGGAATATTGGACTTGAAACAGATCAAGACTTGAAAGTAGATTCCGATGAGCTCGACACTGAAGCTCGTTGATCGACATGATTTCTTCAGATCTCCGACAGTTCAGGTAAAATGCAGCCCGGGTAGTACTATCACTGGAGGCTCCCCGTTGGATACCGAGGAACTCCGAGGTTGGAAGTGGGCGCGAGAGAAGCGTGAACCTCAAGCGGACGAGCCTTTTCTACGCCGTGGCCGTATCTGAGCGAGGAATCCCCGTTCGCCATTGAAGATGAGGAGGAAAATGTGATCTCAAAGATATACAGAGCAGTCGAGTACGATCGTGATGGTACTCCGTGATCGAGTCAAAGGACAGAAGATCGGAGACACCGGAAATTTGGCGAATGCGGAGGGACCTCTCCAGGCACACGATTAACGGCTTATACATCAGAATCTACATCACATCCGGAAAGCCTTGAGAGGTCGCGGTTCTCCGTGAACGAGGCGGTCTTCGTAGAGGAGGCTGCTCGCCTATTCTCCACCCAGGCAGTCATGAATGAGGACCGCAACATATTCGGGCTTAACCACAGGAAATGGATAAGTAAAGTGCTTCAAATACCCAATAGTGGTGAATGGAAGAAAAACGTTTCAGTTGAATGAAATTCGAAGGAATTGATTGTAATAGCGATTGAACGAATTGGCCAGTGTCCCCGCTTTGGAATCTGCGCTAGACTTAGAGCTTTTTGGATCCCCCGATGGCCTTCGCAGGGGGTGGGGAACTCAAAACCTGAACCCAGGTAGCGATTCGAGCACGCTTATCGGAGCTCTCATTCCTCTCAGGGAGGTGTGCCTTGCATGTCCTCGAATCTGAATCGGGCTCCGGTGAACCCCTTCTGTGCGCGGCCGTTCAGGCGACGGTCTATCGGGGCCCCAGCTTTTCTCGGTGCGAGCCGATTGGGCACCGCGCTCCGACATTCCGGCGCGAGCCTAGGAATTACTTGCTATCTCCATAAAACTCGCTAAAGCTCTTCTCCTCTGGAAGCAACTTTCGCAGATCTGCGCACTAGTCGGTCTTGGAAAAATCTACGTGAAACGTTCGTTTTCCCTCAAGCAAATACGGAGGAACGGTGTTCGATTCGGAGCTGAAGGAAGGACACTCCAGACATGGCGTCGGTTTCAACTTTCGTCGAACCAAGCCGTGGTAGGAACAGCGCTTGATAGCCACGTGTGTGTCTTCGCCAAAGTCAGCTCGGATCGTATGGAGGATTTTCAGCGCTGCATTTTCAAGGGAACATGCAGGATCCGTTCGCACCGAATCATCGCCACCGATGGGGTCAATTCTGTCGCCTACGATTGGTCCCCGGCGGGGCAATCCCTCGCAGGCCTCCTCAACTTCCGATCGCTGTGTGGTCACTGTATCAACGTATTCTGGACGTTGAAGCTCACACGACTTATTCGGGGGGAGCTGCTCATCGTCGCAACAAGACATGCGCTCGATGCGTCGCGGGGAACGAGCCTGGACCGAGACGCAGGAAATTCGTGGCTGCCGATAATCGTATTCTCAGAAATTAAGGGAACTCGGTGAGAGGGGACGAACAGGGAACGCTTGAATGGCGATGCTTGAGGAACTTCTCGGGGTCCTGTTTCCCGCGCGTCTCGCTGATTCACTCTGATCATCTGAGATCCTTCGACGCTCTCCGTGATCATCGGAAACCGGAAGGTTCTCGAATAGCTGAACATTCTGCTGGGAAACGGTGCGAGACTGCCATGGTTCCGCGCTGCAATTGCTCGTTCTGAATCGGACTGGGGCGGTATCCTGGAATACAGATGAATGACTGTGATAAAAGAGTCAGGGCTCTCTCCAATATTGTCTCGATTTCCGCCATGGATTTACTCCATTTCTGCTCATTTTCTGCGATATGAGAGAGCGAAAAGAGCGTCTCGAAGAAACATTCCGGAGCGAAGTCCCGGCCGAGTCGCTTGAACAATCTCCCTCGGGAGAATCCTGTATTGATCGACCAATGTGTCGCGATGGAGATAATCATTATTGTATCTTTAGCCTACTAAGGAAGGAGCTCTCTGTGCCATCTCTGATCTGCTCGAGATTGGAGGTTCCACCTTAGTCTCGGCGATCCACGATGCCTCTCGGACGTCAGAGATCTCGATCGAGTCTTCGATTGAATACTATCCATACGCTTTGATTGATAAGGAACTATCGTCGCCACCAGGAGCTCTCTCTACCCCCCGATTCCGTCCTTCTGATCATGGGTGATCTGGTAGGTTTTACCTCGACTCGCACCGCACCATCCTTATGCCATCGATTCAGGTGAGGTCCAGGATAAAACTTGAGGATCCACGAAATCTCTCGGCAGCACTCCGACGCACCCAATCTGGATGAAGCGCTTTCAAATCCCGCCTCGATAAATCCCACACAGCGACGCATCCCGGTCCGTGTCTGTTTTCGTAGAGTCACAGGTCCGACTTCCCTATTCCTTCCCGTCTCTTCCTCATGATAGCCAACAGCGGTAAAAGAACGGTGCGGTGAGAAACCTTTCACGAAGTGGGCAGGCGGACGAGTGTTTGGAAAAGCGACCAGCTGACTGGTTTAGTGCTTTAGAATTTAGATTTTCCGGATTTACCTCAGCAAGTAAGTTTTCCCGAAACGCTCGAAAACACGTTTCGAACACCATGTCGCCTGTGAACTCCATACTCTATAGATTACTATTGTGAATTTTCGTTGGACCGCGGCACACGTGCAGGGGTCCCAAGGGGATGATTCTCTGTCACGTCATTTCTTTTCTTCGATCATGGTAGAACCTCCGCGAGGTTTTCTCGAAGATATTGCGAAATCGCGGCAAGTGATTCACTGTGACGCTCTGAGGCTTTGCTCGCGAGCCAGACTCTTAATCGACTTCAGGAGCTCTCACTCATTTTTTTGGAATAAGTCTCGGAGGAGTTTTCGGCACCGGTCTCGCTCGAACTACCAGCTATATGCAAGTTCTGAGAGAAAGAAATACTCCTTGGATGTGTGGCAAGCCAGCTCCCTTGTCGAAGAGCCACCTGATACCGGATTAATTAAAACTCGAAACGCCCCGTTGCAGCACGAGAAGGGAGCAAGTCTAGTCGACTGAATGTCGTTTCAAAGTTTTGTCATATAATCGATGATTGGAGGGTAAGGGACCTCTGGAATTACCGTAGACAACCATTCACCGAGTGTCCCGAACGGGATCCGTCCGGGAGTCTTCCCTCTCCTAGGAATGAATTTTTCTTCCTTTCCATCGGATACTCCGTCTACATCGGATATATCCACGAGCGCGTCTGGAGAGACGTTCGAGGATGGGCTGTTCCGAGGGATTATCCTGCGTTCGGAGATGACGCCCTAGACGAGACATTCTATTGGTTATCCTTTCATTATTCGTTCTAATTTCCGACCGCGCCAACGTTTCAGGAACAAACATCATGCAGAGCATAGTCAACACGATTAAAGGGAGAGCCATTGACTTGGCGGCTCAAATGACTCCAGTGTTGAAGGTGAGCGAAGCTCGCATCGAGCTGAGACTATTTGTACTTGGTTAAGACTACCTTCTCCCTTTATCAACGTTACGGGGATACAGCACAGTCTTGAGACAGAGGATGAGGACTCTTGTCTTCCGTGGGACAACCGTACAGGGAATAACAATGCTAGAATTTCTCCTGAAGGAATCAAGGTTCCGGGAGAGCGGAATGCTGACGCCTGAGGAATTCGTCGCTGCCGGGGATCATCTCGTAGCAACCTGCCCCACGTGGAACTGGGCGAAGGGAGACGCAAGCTATGTCAAGACCTACTTACCTGAAGTACTGAGCCTCTCTGAATCCCTGACGCTTGCGTTTGGAGAGATATCCCGTGAGAGGTCGGCGGTTTTCTATTAATAGAGCCCCGTGATTACAGGACAAACAATTCTTGGTGACGAGGAATGTACCGTGCTCTAAGCGATGTCGAGATATGGAATATAACAGCGAGAGTGAGAAGGTACTCGGAGAAATCATACTGGCTCCCGGTCCAGAGTCGAGACTCAAACTCGGCAGTTACATCCGTCTCTCTTCATCAATTCATGTAATGCCACTAGACGTATCCACTGAGTGTCCTCTCTTTCAAGGTCATCGAAGACGAAGGAGCCGGTGAGGGCTGGGTCGACCCGTACTTCTACGCCCCGCCTACCACCTTCAAGGATATTAATAAAGTAAGACCTTTGACGGGCTCGGCTTTGATTGGGAATTCACCGCACAAGACAACAAATACTGATTTCTGTATCGTCCATAAGACAGGAACGAGTCAGAGTCAAGCCGGCGGAGAGAAGGACGATGAAGATAACGAAGACGACGACGATGGCGAAGCTGTAGATATGGACGCGTTCCTAGAGAATTTGGACGAGGATCCGGGGGCGGCTTCTGAAACGGTCGTTAAACAGCCCGAAGAGGAATGCGGCGTTCTATCGACGCGAACCTACGATCTGAACATCACCTACGATAACTACTACAGGACTCCCCGCCTATGGCTCACCGGATACGACGAGGTGAGTTGCTGAGATCAGAAGGATAGGAACGTGTGTGGATGATATTACCTTGCAACATCAGGGTCTATGTGTGTCAATTATGTCATGGTTTTCCATCCACAGTATCACCAGCCTTTGAGAACCAAGGAGCTCTACGAGGACATCAGCCAAGACTTCGCCAAGAAAACCGTCACAGTCGAGCCGCACCCTCATCTCGATGGCCCTCCCCAGGTTAGCGTCAATGCAACGTTGTTGATGAGTAGGAACTTCCTTCGGTTGAGTTCACGAGCTCGAAGGAGTGTCTCCGTACTTCGCCGTGAACTCGGATATCGATGACAGTGTCGACCCGGAGCGAGGAGCTCATATCAGCAATTAATTTCACAGGCGTCTGTTCATCCCTGCAAGCACGCGCAGGCAATGAAGAATCTCATACAAACCGTTGAAGACGGCGGAGGCTGCCTCGAGGTTCACATGTACTTGATTGTATTCTTGAAATTCGTACAAGCTGTAATTCCTACAATCGACTACGATTACACGACTAATTTCAATATGAGCTGATTCTAATGAGATGTTAGAGGACTTGTCGACACTCATCGCAAACCTGTACAGAACAATGCAGCTCGCTAGGGAATTATGAAGGAAGTTTCGACGCATCGATGGCCGGAGAAATGTGATCGAATCTGCGGAGCCGACCTGGGTGTTCGCTCGCAGCATTCGAGCTCCCCTTAAAGACGCTCTTCACGAGAGCATCGACATTATTGGCGCGGCGGCGATACTTATCTCTCCGAGTCAGCGAACACCAGAGTATCGATACTCCCGGCTCCCGGTGGTTGGAGGATGTCAATTGAATAAAAGAATATTTACCCGAGTTGAACAATTATATGGATGGCCTCATTCGTGATATACGCCCAGTTTGATTGTTCTGATCAGAGGAACTAGAGGATTTACACCGAATTGTCGTCGATAATTAGCAAATAGTTTATTCACATAAGACAGAGGGAAACATCTCCCTTTCCCTGGTTTCATGCTTCCCGTTGGATATATGTACATCCTATATAAAACACTGGCGCAGGTCTCGTTACTGACTAGTGCGGCTCAAGCGTGGAAAAATAACGATAGCTCATAAAATCTACCACATGCGTAAATTCGGCAACTTAACAAACCGTCGATGCTATGCGGCCCCCAGAACTTAAAACTCGACGATCCTTCACGGCTGAGGGAATCCTCGCAGCTAGAGAGTACCCGCCCTCCCGACGTACGGAACCTCACGGGGTTCTGGGTACCGCGAAAATATTTAACAAGAACATGTTCCTTCGCGGGAGCTCCTAAATCAAGCATTGGCTTTGCGAAGCCGTGTGGTGAGGTCTTGAATCTGCACACGATAAGCGTTTCGAGCCTCTTCTAGATCAAGTTTCAATTCATCGGATTTTTCTACCAGCTCTCCATACATCTGCAGCAGGGCTTCGTATTTCTCTGTGACATCTGCTAGTTCGTCTGTGGGGAAAAGACCCTTTCAATCCTGAGTTCTGAGGTGGACAAAAGCGGAAAAATATAGAATATCTCGGCAGATATGCTCCCGGAGATCATCGAAATGAACGCACCTTCTTGCTCTTTGTAGCGCTCCAGCTCCAACGACATTTCCGCCATTTGATCGGACAGCGTGTCTCGCGACTTTTTCAGTTGGGAGAGTTCGACCCGAAGTTGCAGCATCTGCGGGGTCGAGAATGCGATTGAGGACGAGGAAACTAGAAGAAGGGGAGCAAATCTCGAAGGAGAACGCACGTCCTACCTGGCCATCTTTCAACTTCAATTGAGACGACATATTGTCCAGGACGCTCGGCGAATTGACGTTCCCGGCAAACGCAGAATAATTCTCATTCTTCTCGAAGTCCGACGAACCCAGCGAGGACCTTCAGATGGATAGAGGAGAAACCGCTATACATTAGCTCACTTGAGGGGATGCCGCAGGTCCCTCACTCAAACTCCCCGCGCCCTCTTGGAAAATCGTTCATCGAATTTTGTAACAGCCTGTCGCGACAGCTCACCTCGTCGAGATTGTCGGCGATGCTGGCCGTGGCTCAAGAGCCTCCAAACGACTCTTCTGTTTTTCAAATTCAACACTCCTTTCGAGAGTCAGAACTTTCTGTTGTAGCGAAGTTTCTCTGTAAGAGGGCATTGCCTTATTCCCTCTTCGGAATACTCACTGTCAAGGCGCGCTCTGTGTTGGCATAATCGCTTCATCCCTATTCATCGGGTCATGATGGACTCACTTGGATTTTAAGAGCTCTATTGCCTGGTTCATTTTCGTGATGGCGTCTTCTCTCTCTACGAGTTGGCTCTTCAGAACTTCGATGTATTCTAAAGTAGCCGGGTCGATGATCTTGACCGGAGCCTGACTTCGCTTGGCTTCTTGGACTAGATTTTCCAAGGATGAGACTTCCTCCGTCAATTTTCTACATTTCGCCTCGATTTCATCTGCGCGGAGAATGTGCTCATGAATCATGAATCTCTCCGATTATATTCAAGGGAGCCGTCTACCGAAAAATTCTCTGGATGACGATGGATGTCCAGGCTCATTCAAAGTATGGATCGACCAGATTCTAGGGAATACGATATCATTCCAACTGTACCTTTCGCCGATACCGCTGCGTTCCTCTTCTCCTCTAGGTCCGATAGCTTCTGCCTGAGGGTCTCTACGACCCGCTGAAGATTGACGATCTCGTTCTCGAAAGATTTCCTGCGGGAATATTTCGCATTAGAAATCCAAGCAGGAGTTGACGACTTCCTCGGAAATTCCAGGAGAATAGAGCCACACGCACCTCTCACTATCACACAAAGCTTTCATTTTATCCAGTTCCCGGACGTATGGGGCGGTAGCCAACGAGAGACTCTCTGTCAATTCCTGATTTCTCTCTTGGAGTGACAGCACCTCCTGCCGGAGTCCATTGCCATGTTGTTCATTCTGGGATATTATGAGCTCGGCTTTCTTCAAGGAAGACTCCAACTGAAGAACCTTTTGTTTCAAGTGGTCGACTTCTTCAGCATGCTGGGCTTTTAGTTCCGCTATACCGGAGCGGAATTGATCTTGGGCGCTCAGTTCCACTGAAGCGGTCATCACTTTCGACTCCATCAGAATCTTCGCATTACGGCTCTCGAGCTCGGAACATCTGCTCTTCGCCTGGTCGAGTTGACATTTGAGATCTGCTGCGGTGATTTTAGCGGCTTTGAGCTCGCGTATCTGACCGATATGCAGCTTCTCTTGCGCATCTTTCTGGGTCATCGATTTCCTCAGGCGATCGAGCTGAATATTGAGCTCGTCGATTGTTTTCGTGTGTTTCTTCAGCAACTCGTTTTGCTCTTTTTCTTTGGCGCGTAGCTTCTTAAGCATGTTCGACTTCTCCAGTACCTCCTTCGCCAGCTTATCTCCTTCAGTCAACAATTGCTGCACCTGTTCCGATGAGTTCCGACATGATTCGAGATTACGAGCTTCGAGCTGAGCCACCCTCTGGCGCAGTTTCTCGTTTTCTTCCACCAGACGAGCATTGTCCGAGGAGAGGGTCATGATCTGAAATCCATTTTTCAGTACGTGGAACGTTTAGCGGAACCTCGTGAGGTGAAGTTCGAATGCGTCTCTTGCACTGACACCGATCTCGCGTATCAATAATTCAGGCATTGAGTCTCACCTTTTGCTCCCTGGCGTGCAGGAGAGTTTCCATTGCCGTGGGTCCAGGCATTTCCCCCGATAGTTCACGCAGCGCGTTCGAGAGAACATCTGATTCCCAGAGATTACTCTGATCTTGGTTCAATGCTTCACTGGGCGTCGAGTTGATCGCTGAGATGATCTCAATGTCAGACGATGCCGCCGTCTCGATATCCATACACGGAGCTCCTCCCGAGGAATCGGATCGACACACAGGAGACGACGACTTCGAGCTCGGGTTCCGGACTGGGATCGCGGACACGTTTCGGTTATTGCGAATATGACCTGTTCATCTCGTCCCAATGCAAGGAAACTTTTGTCATATTCGTCACAAGCGAGGGACTCACAAAAATCATCCTTGGTCTCTTCCAGCATGCTGAAATCTAGATCGGACTGAACCGTCGTCTCTACCGAATCGCTACTGATTTTCATCAACGGCGTGGCTTCAGTGGGAGGGATTCCATTCTCCTCCATAGGTCCTTCATCTTTTTCATCTCCTTCCGTTTTTTGGGACCGGATCTGAGTTGCGAGAGGACGGAAGAATAAATGAGCCGTTCAAATCTATGTATTTCCCCCTGTCGTATCATCGCGATGGAGCAACGCATTGACACCAGCTCTAGGACTTAAGTCAACCCAGAAAATGAGCGGAGCATCACCTGCACAGTAATAGGTCCCACAATTGCGTCTGGCGATGCCTTGACTTGGGAAGTGACTGCCGCAGCTGGAGACGCCTGGAAATCAGTTCGAATTGAGGGGCTCCGATGATTGAATTCGATGAGGGACGCATGCTCGAGACCGGGAGATGCTCGTTCGGGACTCACGTCGATGGTTGTGGCCTTCGATTCTCCAGCCGGTGGCGGATCCACTTTTTTCGCTTCAGGGAGAGTCTCTCCATACTTTTCATCGACAGCTTTCAGCTCTTCTTTCGACGTTCGACTTTGCTTATTTTTTTTCAGTTTCGGTTTCCTCGTCGCCCAACCCGACGAGTCAAACGGATCGATATCTGTGGAGATCGTTGTCTTATGTTCCGCCAGAATGAGACTTGCCAGGAAAGAATGATCCACACAAGGCGTCCAATCCATCGACATATTCCGGAAACTCAACCTGCTCCAATGAGCAAGATTGTCTCTCCGGAATGGGTAATTTAATTTAATAATCCCCAGGGAGCATCTGCTCCTGAGGAGAATATCGAACAAATCCTTACCAGAGCTATCTGATGCACTCTCTTCATCATTGACGGCTTCTAGTGCCTTATCCAATTGCTTCTGGGCTTGAGAGAGAGCGGATTTAGCGAGAGACGTGAACGACTTCGTGTCGAACCAACCTGACATAGTCGGTCGTTACTTCCTGACTGTAAGATTTGATTTATCATTAGAGTGGTCTCTCAGAGCGGGTAACCCGACCGCAATTTCCTATCTGAATCGCTCCTTTTCCCGAGCGAAAACCGCGGACTAAGGGATACAGATCAAGGAGCCGGGGAAGTTGACCGCTGAACATCGGCTAGGGATGGGAAGCCAAGTCTTCGCTGGACACAAATGTGAAGTAGAATTTAGCTCCGAAGCGTCATCTGTTTTTTCCATCGCTCTCTGCGAGCTCAGCTGTACGGCCCAGGCCGATCATCCAGATCTGGGAAAAATTGCTTGAACACGCGAATACGTATGGTACGAATGAGCAGCAGCTCATGCGTCACGTTATCGGAGAAGCTTGGCTTCAGGCAGAGAAGGAGCCTCGATAGAGAATGGGGAGACCCGTGAATCACGCGGTTCCCTCCAAACGATAATCGTAGCCTCATGCGAAAATTAGATCCTCGGAAAGCCTCGGTCAATAAAACCGATTCCCCTCTTACGGGCGGACATAAGAAAATTTGATGAACCTCCTGATAAACGCGGCACATCTCAAGAATTCATGGCTCCACCAGCCATCGAGAGCTCGGAAGGATTGACACGGAGCAACCTGATTGTCCAAGTCAACTCCAAAGGAATGAGATAGGAGGGGAAGCCGCATCCGATATTCAGCAATGACATACGGAATATCCCGGAGCCTCGATTCGACGAGCTCCGAAAGTTTTCCTAGCTCTCCACTGCGGTCAAGGAGAGAAAATAATCTAAACCAGAATCCCGACGGGCCCGTCGTAGGTCTAGAAATGATTTTCAGATCCAGGGCCGTCCCAGCAGAGGCAGTCAGGGATGAAGTCAAGGCCGATCCCTCCTCAAGTATCTCCAGGATTCGACACGATGATGTCGACATGGAGGGACATCACAGGCTCGCGCGAGACATCGGGGCTACCAATACGCTACGGGAAAACGAGCGAAAACTCCAAGAACTCGGGAGGGAAGGATTGCATTCCCCAGGAACGGGAGAATTCCAGAATACGTGTCTCCCAGAAAACGCGTCAAGCGACTTTGCACTCACCGAAAAGACGTTTCCCCGTATGCTCTAGGAACTGTGTCAAGGTTGACATGCACAAGTGAGGGCCAGGATGTCGATTTCCTTATTGATATGATTCGTCGACAGAATAATCACTGAGCTGTCCAGTCAGTCAAAAATTTCCGTCGCAACTCTCTCTTATCACGGAGCGCAGTAGACTAGACATTGATTTCTCCGGAGACTGACGCACGCTACTATTCGAGCTCGCCGCCTTCGGCAGCGACAGAAGACGCACGGAACTTCAAGCTGAAGTTGTGTCCCGAGCCCGAGCTTAACTTCAGTCACCAGCGGTCGCAGACGAATATTTACTAATCGATGATGATGTTGATCTCTGCTCCCGGTCAAAGTACTTGCCTCAGAAGTCTCACACGGCTCTCACTCGGTCGGAGCGAAGAATACGCATGAGATGGCATGATGTCCACACCGATTTTGATTGACCGAGGAGTATGACTCCAGCTCCCCTCAACGTATCTCCTGCCATGGTGATGAGGCTTCCCCGGGACGCCACCAAGCTCTTCACCGTGTCTCGGCAACCTGGCATCCCTCAATCCTGGCAAGCGGGCGATAAACTCTTACCATAGCCTCGTGAGGCCACGATGCGGCGGCATTCCCCCGTCGGGCTCCGTATCAGTCGTGCGAAAAGATTTCGTGCATCTGAGGCGCGGGATTCCACGGTGCACCGCTATCCT
Source organism: Galendromus occidentalis (assembly GCF_000255335.2). Lineage (NCBI taxonomy): Eukaryota > Metazoa > Arthropoda > Arachnida > Mesostigmata > Phytoseiidae > Galendromus > Galendromus occidentalis. The sequence continues at coordinate 137,672 of NW_003805071.1, read as the reverse complement.
CTTTTCCTCGGATCCCGTCGGTGAAGCTCCTCAGAATTCGCTTTGCCTTCACATTCAACATCTCTAGAGTGCAATCTGATCATCCTTACCCCGCTTCGGAGCCGTCTCGGAGATCGGTCGGCTCTCACTCATCCCTTCGGAGAACTACCCTACAATTTTGGACCAAAGAATTCTCGAAATTCGCCCTACGTCACCAGCATCCTCTGACTCTGCAGGGAGACCTTGATATCATATGAGGAGCCGGGATTCCGTGATCTTTCGGAGTTCTCCGAGTGACTGAGTGGCTCACAGAAACGGCTCGGCTACAGGTCGATATCATACGTCTTGCATTTACGCTTCCAGAGGCTCCTAACATGAGTTCCGTTAGAACTTTCGGTCAAGAGAATCCCGGACATGCTGACCGGTACTGACTGAGAGGATGCGAGAACGCAGTAGGTCGTACTCGAAGGCGGTCGGCGTCGGATGGGAAAAGACCCTTGCGGAGAGTCGAAAATCCGAACGGCGGAGCGTGAGAAGGGCGAATCAATCAATCTCCCTTATGAGACAGAACGCCGCTGATAATGAGCCCAATCAGATTATTTATTATGTCTTCATCGTGCCTCGGCTCGCAAGAACCCTCCTTACTACGGCCGTGAGTGGATAGGGGTCCCAGAACCCGGAACCCTGCGGAACTTGCCGCGGAAATACCGGGGATTGCCTGGGCCTTCGATTTCTTGGGAGATCGTCGAAACATCGAAGCGTTTCTGGAAGAAGAATCCTCCAGCTTCTCGTCCGCATGCCGACATGACTCGGACTGAGTTCTCCAGTACCTGGGTGAGACTGACGGAAACATTCCGTTGGAGAACCCTTCCGAGCTCCTTCTCGACCATCGCTCCCATCGATATTGGTCCACTTGACCCCCGAAGCCCCACGCCCTCGGCAGCACTTTCCAATCGAGCCACCTATATATCGCCCATCCCCGTTGATGATTGTAATATTCTCGCTTCATTATGAGGGGTAATGGGATGCCGCGGAAACGGTGGGTTCAATGGCACCGGATCGCGGTCTCATGAAGCTGGAGCTGATCGAGGGAGGGCGCGTGTACCCACTGTTCAGGGACACCGCTCAAGATATCCGTTTTCTAGTCCCCCAATGGAGGGAAGGATAAATATTGAGTGCCTGGGGGTAGAATCATCCTGAGAATCTGACCTTCGACCCATAAGTTTTCCGCTGGCCCGACTCGAATGCCGGGCTCAGCAGTAGCAGACCACCCTCGACCAGTCTGGATATACCGGCGAGGACCGGGAAGAACTCCGAAAACCAGCTGATTCTCTCCTCGCTATCCCGGACAGACTGGATTCCAACGCCGAATATCTGAGCATGGAAATCTGAGCGCCCCGGAGTGACTGGTTCCTCTGAGAAGCCTCCTCCATACGAGCGTACCTGAGTGTGACAGAGAAGCGCTTTTGGCTCTCCCCAGTGCCCCGAGTCGATACGCGCAGCAGGCGATATTCGAAAGAGTTCGCTTACTTTCTCCTTGAGGGTATCCGACGGAAGAAGATTCTGCAGCGGTGGAAGTCGCCCCCGCAGATCGTTGATTCGTACCGACGTTCGAGGGAAGGCGCCACTCCGGGAGTAAGTTGTAGATCCGGCTAACCTGCCCTGCCTGCACCGATTGCGCCAAAGAATCTGTCGATTTCCAGAGCTGACATCCGGCTCTTGACGATATAGCGCCTTTTTTTCTTTAGCGAAAGCTAGGCAATCATCAATGCAGTGAGTGCTTGCTGTGCAGTCTTTCCTTAGAGGACATCGCCCTCCGAAACTTGCAAGGTCAGCCTTTGACCCGACTAGCTTTTTTGGTGTAAGTTCGTGACTCAAAGTCGCGCTTCTTTTGATGAGGAACTCTTAAGCGCTTCTCATCGATATGCTCCGAGCTGACGAGAATCGTCTTTCCATAGCTCTTGACTCTTGACATATTGTTCGCATGCGGAATCCATGATTAGTCACAGGCACTTCCGTGCGGAGCAGGTCTGTCCCGATGGGGACGACGCACGAGGCGCAGTCCCGACCTGCCCTGAACCTCTCTTCGAGGTTGTACCCTAGTCGCGATCTTCCTCCTGGCTGTGCGAGTTCCTCCCTCGATCTATGGAACACAGGCCCGATCGGGAGTCGCGTATAGCGCGCGCAAACTACCGCGAGTTCCTTTGTCGACGAGAGTATCGTCCATGAGGCATTGGTCGATGCCATCTTGATTTTGCACATGGGTTCGTTGAAGATGATTTCATAGGCGCGCGGGTCCTTCTGAGGATTCCTTAGCTATTCCCTCGACGACCTGACCGTTCTCGTAAAGCCACAACGTCAAGGGAATAGATGATCCCCTTCGATGCTCAGGCAAAATACTGAGAACAATCGGGTCGAGTTTTCGATGATCTCCTATGTTTCGTGTTTGTCTTGGTGTGTAGACTGGTTTGGCGAGTTCCCGGTCAGCTTGGAAGTCCGGTGGTGCACGTCTCCGAAATGTCAAATCAGAGCGTCAGCCTCCTCGTAATGTGTTGATGCTAATGGCGCCTCTCTCCATCCGATTCCAGATGGCAGCATCTGGCGATATGAGTCACTTGGAGCTAAAAGTTGCGTTCGGGCATCATCGCAAAATTTCGGACAGTGCGGAATTCAAGGCCATGACGAAGATGGACGCGTGCTCAGCCATGTCAACCGAATTGGACAAGCTCTTGAGAACGGCACCCGAAGCTCAGCTTGTAACTACAAAAGCCGAATTTGCTGGCTTCGAACGACTTTACGGGCGTTTCATGTCCGATTCGACGTCAACCATCGCCTGGGACCGTATAGAGCCGCTGCCAGCGACAGCGATCAAGGAGTACAAGACATTACCCGAACCAGCTGACGCTAAGCTCAAAGAAATGCTCTCAAAATTAGTCGTCGTGAAACTCAATGGCGGTCTCGGAACGTCGATGGGATGCCAGGGACCGAAAAGTGCGATCCCTGTGCGCAACGACCTCACGTTCCTTGATCTCACCGTGCAGCAGATCGAGTATCTCAACAAAACCTACGATTGCGAAGTTCCGCTGGTGCTGATGAATTCGTTCAACACCGACGAGGACACGAACAAGATCCTCCGCAAATACAAAGGCTTCAAAGTGCAAATTTTCACCTTCCTTCAGTCGAGGTACCCGCGCATCAACAAAGAAACTTTGATGCCCATCACGACCTCGCTTATGAATCCGGGCGTGGAAGACTTCTACCCTCCAGGTCACGGTGACTTCTACGAGTCGTTCGTGAACTCTGGTCTGGCCGAGCATTTTCTCAAAGAGAAGCGGGAGTATGTGTTCATCTCTAATATTGACAATCTCGGCGCCACCGTGGATCTTAACATTCTCAATTGTCTCCTGCACCCAACGGAGGGAGAGAAGCCCGAATTCGTCATGGAAGTGACAGAGAAAACTCGTGCTGACGTCAAGGGAGGAACTCTGATAGGCTACGAGAAGCGGCTACGACTACTCGAGATCGCTCAGGTGCCTCTGGACCACGTCGATGAGTTCAAATCGGTGAAGAAATTCAAAATTTTCAACACGAACAACTTGTGGATCCGCCTGGATCGCATCAAGCAAGCCGTGGAAACACACGCGCTTTCCATGGAAATTATCATCAACCATAAGCATCTGGATGATGGTACAAATATAGTCCAGCTCGAGACCGCCGCGGGTTCTGCCATAAAAGACTTCTCAAACTCTTTCGGCATTAATGTACCAAGGTCGCGTTTCCTCCCCGTGAAGAAAACCTCCGACTTGATGTTGGCCATGAGTAATCTGTATGCGATGAGGAACGGCTCTTTGCAGATGAGCCCCTTGCGTGCATTCCCGACGGTACCTCTGATCAAACTCGGCGATGGACATTTCGCCAAAGTCAGGGAGTTCCTTAAGAGGTTTGCGTCGATCCCCGATATCCTAGAACTCGATCACTTGACGGTTTCCGGCGACGTGACGTTCGGGAAGGGCGTCGTTCTTCGCGGCACGGTGATTGTCATCGCGAATCACGGCGACCGCATCGATATACCACCAGGCGCCATCCTCGAGAATAAGATCATGTCCGGCAACCTGCGGATTCTCGATCATTAGAACTAGAAAGTTATCGAACTGCGGGAGAGGAGTATCCCCAGCTTCATACTCGAGAAATCACTGAGCGGTTGGACGAACACATCGGTATAGGAAGAAACCAAATGTTCCATGAGAATCGAATCTCCCATGAGACCCCACCCGCGACGGTGGTCAACTCTCGAAAGCTGGACTTTCGATTGTCCTAGTCATATATGGATTTTTATTCATTCGGTTGGAAGAGAGTTCTATGACCTGCGAAATCTTCCGCGTCAAAGTGAAGGATCAGCGTTCTTCGACGAGGCTCACTGGTCGCGGCGGCAGTCATCTGAGAAAAACAGTGATGTTTGCCTATCTTACACGAATTGACTTGTTGGATTTTAAAATAAATGTTATCTCCATGTTCGAAGAGGACTTTGCCTTTCTATTCTCATTCGTCAGCAATCGCATCCCTCAGATCAGTTCCTGTCTCGTGTCAGTCCATAGCTTAACATCATCGTCAATTGAAGTTGCAGTGAGGGAATGTGAGAATCTGCGCCGGAGCGTTTCTGGAACAGCATGACCACCGCCGTCTTCAATCAATTGGAGGATGAGCTGGACGGACTCTTATCGCAGCTCCAGCGGGCTCCGATCTACCTGGTCTCTTCCATCACACAGAAGTAGGTATCAGTCCGGGCCCAGGATCCGCTTGATACCTGGAAGTAATCGTCAAATGACTTCGTTCAGAGCAATCGAACTCCGAGCCGTTTCTTTGTAACCTCCCTGAAATGATCCCTTCAGGGCGAAAACGGCTCTGCGAGCGATGGAAGCGGAACTCGAAGACGCCCCGCCAGAAAGCAAAGGTGAACATGCTCGGGAGACAATATTTCCAGATCGCAAGAGAGATCTCTCTCTATCTTGATCTCGCTTGATTTTCGGAGTACGCCTCACGTCATCGAAGCGAATTCAGACCTCATTCATCGGCTCGCACGCAAGTCCCCTTCCGTCCACAGGTGTCGGAAGGGATTCGGAATCCGTAAAGGGGTGTCTCGCGGATCAGGGGAATGTTGATCGAATCTAGTCGACTTCTGAGCAATTGTGACGCTTATATTGGCGCATCGTTCGATTTCAGCCGTGATGCAGGGGAAAATACGTCAGTACCGTCATGAGATCGAGTTTGCCCGACCAGCTCCAGAGGCAGGCGGCCTCGGTAGAGCTATTCGGGTCGCAACGGACACTGAGCAAATCGGCGAAGAGGTCAGTCTCATAGCTCCACTTCCGGAAACATTTCTGTATCCGGTGAAATGATTTCTCGCGAGCTCCCAAATAACTCGTGATGCTTACCGTTGTATCACCGCGCCATGCACCGTCGAGCGAAGTGCATAGAGTGCAGGAGATGGTCCCTCGGAGATCATCGCGCGCACTGATCGTCAGAGCCGCTAAGGAGCTACGACGGGAGCTCAGGGAGCTCGACATGACAGTGCCCTCATTCCAGGTTGGGACGAGTCTCCGCGGCCAACGGGATCAGCTCATCAGAACGAGAGATCGACTACAAGACGCTGACGTCGAGCTAACGAGAGCCGGTCGTTTGATAAGCGCCATACGCTACAATGTGATCTCAAATAAGATGTTTCTCATCTTCATCATTATCATTGAATGCGCAATTCTGATAGCGCTGTGCTATTTAAAATTCATCAGATGAGGCTGAGGTCGACGAAGGTGGGCTATCCTCGAGAAAACTCGATCGTCCCCGACGCATGAAATGAGTTTCCCCGGAGTGAAAGATATAAGTACGGACGAAACGACGAGCAGGACCGGTGTTGTCGCGCGACTTTTCAAACGGGAGAATCGTTACGGACGGGGAGGTCGAGGTCCTTACTTTCTCGAGCTCCTCTATTTTTATACCACGAATACGAGTCCCAACGAGCGGATGGTCAGAAAAACCTGCCAGTCGTTCTTGAATCACAGGCCGAATTCTCGCTGTTCATGGAGGGAAGGATGTGTATTATAATAAAAAATGTCTCGCGGATGTACCAAGGATACTTCTGTAGTTTCTCCACCTCTCAGCTTCTCAGGCATCGCGTGTTCAATCTTCGACGGCCACCTCCGACTCGAGGAGCAACAAACCCTCAGATTCCTCGGAGCCCTCTTCCTCGCGCGGATAGAGCATCGCTCTCGACGGCGGCCCCTCTGCGCAGCTTGCCATCTGCGAACGGACCGCGAGCACGGATGATTAGAAAATGGGTCCCGGAACGTGGTTGAGCTATGCATTCACACTGGACCTCACTCGGTCAACACGAAACTGAGGTTTTCATTGAAGCTGGGATCCCGATCTGAGAATCAGCTCACGGAAGGGCTTCGAAGCGTATTCTTGCCGGTTCCGGGACTCAATCAACCCCTTAGGAGGTCCTCTACGAGCTCGATGAAGACACTGGGCGCCAGTCTCTAAAGCCTCCCAATTAGAAATGGTTCCACTGGAACTATCATTCGCTTGATACCTCTCGTTGCGGTGGTTCTCAACCTGGCCTCCACAAAGGCGTAGAACCTCGCGAGCGTCTGCTTCGGCTGTGTAGAGCCAATTCGTCACCGGACGAAAGTACATATTTTCGCTCTGAAGTCTAGTGAATTATGCGATGGCAGCCGAGGGTCTCACATCAGCAAAGAAACGGAATATAGATATTGTTGAATATTCGACATCGCACGGAGCCCCACACGAACTTCTGCAAGGCGGAACGGGTCCAGAATCTCTGCCTCTCTACTATCTGTATATGTATTGAATGTACGTACGTTCGTTCCGAGCTAACTCCCATCGATATTCACTCACGGCGCAGTCCCTATCCGACGCTGCAGGAAACCGTAAAAAAATCTTCAGCTTCGTCAGCGCTCATAGCTCGAGCACTCGCTGCTCGGACACCGTTGGGACCCCTCTGGAAGGTACGCCCTACTCCATCTCGCGTCCCGCGGAGGAGAACGCATCGAGAAGTTTCGAAGACGGAGGGCCTCCTTCAGCAGAAACACGGCGCACCCGAGTGACGCTCTTTCGGCGGACTTGTCTCTCATCCACAGGATCCCTCGTTAGGCTGTGCTCTCATCAGCTCAGGTCTCAGTGAGAGAGCGCCCTCAGAGATCAGCTCCGCGACTATACTTCAAGGAGGGGTACATAAATCAAGATGGAGCTCTCCTGGTACTAATTGAGGAAGTTGTCGAATGCTTCCAACAATTCGGGAATCCCGGAGAATCATAATCTTGGAGCCAGGACGGGAATAATTGAAGCGCTTGAGCACTCTCTCTGAAGTCGTCATGAAAACGGCAAGAGACGGCCGGAATGGTGAAATTCCCCTGCTCTGAATGACTTCGAGCCGGGGCGCAGTCGCAGTATGAGCCGGTTGTAAGCTCGGCGGTAATCCGAGATGTCGCCGTCTTCTGTACGAAGACCCGTTGTCTTAGTCGCTATCTACAGAGTGACTCCGTTTCAAGAGTCGAACTGTTCGGAGACGTAGAAAACAACAGAGACTCTCAGTGTTGTCGTCCACGAATATGCATCTCCACCTGTGTTTACGCGGCAGTTGTACACGACTCCGCAGCTTAGCCTGGATGTTCAGGACCGAGAGTCACTCTCCGCTTTCAATGAATCTAGAGAAGAAATTGGTGCCAGGCATGAAAGCGAACGAGCAGGTAGGGAAGGAGACGGGCAGGTAGACAGTGAGGCAAGCAAAACTACGAATTCGACTTTTAATCCTCGGCATGTTGGCAGGGCGCGTTCTACGACGCTTCAAGATTCTCTTAAGCCGAACAAATCGTTCCAGCTCTTGCTGTCCAGAAGTGAAAAATGTCACCCGAAACGAAACAGCCGTCGACGTACACACACGCTACAAGAAAGCCACGCAAACACATTTATCGAGAGAGGAAATTGAGAATCGGCCGGCCTGGTCGGACGGAGGTGGAAGAAAATGCCTCATCCAGCAACGAGCTGCAAAGATCTCCAAGACTTAAAATTTCTGAACTTGGCGGCCGTTGCACGAATACGATGATTGCTTCTCCTCACCCATTCCGCGGCGGAAACGAAGAGCGTCATAGGATCTCCGATATAACTCCTCGTGGGCAAAGATCCCGATGGGAGTGATAGAGAGGAGAGATGGAACGCGAGACATTTTGGTTTCACCAACGAAGTTCAACGCAATGTATCATTTCCTCGGACCTCTTTGAGTTCTTCGATTTGAAGGGCGCCGAAGCTTGTCTGCGCGATTTTGAATGCCCGCGTCGAGTGTATTCCATGAGTTGCTCTGACCCTCGAGGGTCCCGACCAGCTCCCCGCCGACATTCGCTTCGCACTGATTCTTGCCGCGGCCACTGATCCTGTTTTACCGCTCGATTGGAAGTCCTCGATCTGGAAATTTTGCGCAGGAAGCTCCCTCATGCGGGGAAGTCTGGGATTCCGATGGCGGTATCTCTTCGTTTGTACACTTTATGTTTTCTCGACACCCAAATGAAGGGCTTCAGTCAAGATGAGGATGGACGCGGCTTTCGGTTTCCTTGAGAGAGACCGTCATGGGGGAGAATCGGCCGCTCACGCAAGCCGTTTTGTCAGCGGGACTGCGGAGGGAATCAGCGTCATCATTGGCATCGCGTTCGATCGCACTCTTTGACATATCGCGCCCTTGCTCGAATGTCCGGATGCTATGACGGACAATGAGTGTCTCCGACGAGACTTGCAGAAGCCCCAGATGCAAGCGTACAGGGAGCAATGAATTCCATCTTCTCAATTCGTTGGGTTTCTCTCGGATGTGTTAGCATGCATGTGTGAAAGAACGTTTCTTGTCCCAGCGAAGATCCCTTTCTGCAGAAAGGGTCGACGGATTTAGAGAATTCTGATAGCTGTTCTGTCTGTCCATTGAATGGAGGCGAATTTTCCAAAACGAATTTCGTGCGAGAGGAAAGATAACGCTGTAGTGTTGCTCCGCGCCGTCTGTGTCGACGATGCCGTACAGCATGTAGACCGAGATGTTGTCGGTGATGAACTAGAAATTCTAGTTCAGATACTTGCATTCGGTTCCGACCGAAAAACGAAAACGACAGACGACATCATAAGCTGTGACAGTTCTCAAGGAGGAGAGCTCAAGCACGCTCGTGACGTGAATCCCTCTCAGAATCTCTGTTTGTGCCCTCCAATCGACGACGACGACACAAGTGCAGCGATGAACTTCTTCAGGATAGGAGACGTGGAGGTAAGTTCAAGGGACGGGAACTTTATCTCACGTACTGACGGCGCGAGAAGTGAGTAGAGCTTATCGGCCAAAGTGGTCCCCGGAGACGGTAAACAAAATCTCAATGCTGGCTCTCTACGTTTGCTTGAACAAACGCTTAATCGTTCAGATGGACCCTTGAACGCCAGTCTGAGCGCAGCCAACATAAGTCAGAGCTCTCCAGTTATCGTGTTCTAAGAGAGAGACCAGAAATGAGATTCATACCCTCGTTTCACAAATTGTGTCACTGACTGTACTCTGGTCTCTTTGCGCCACCACCCGCACACCGCATGCATCATCGTTCGCCTCTCCCATGCGTTCAATGATCGGCAAGAAGCGATGCGATGAGATCAGCAGACTCGAAATATCCGCGATTTCCCTAGGACAAATCGTGGATTTAGTTTTTGAGATCGCTGAATCGATTCCCGTTCAAAGCAGATTTCGCAATGAACACTCTCCATTCACGCATCGGTGGTGGACAACAGACGAGCTCTAGTCCCGAAGTAGTAGGCTATAAAATCGAGACCCCCAAATCGTCGGTACCGAGCATTTTCCTCGACAGCGGCGGTGCAGAGATGGCTTAACGTGCCGAGAGACCGCGACTCGGGGGGATCGACCGTGGATGCGAGGTTGAATCTTCCCGGCGACTCCTGAATTTCAACTAGATTCTGAATAGCTCATTTCAGTGACCGGTGGGAGATTCCCGCTGCCGGGAGAGTTTGCGTGATGAGTCGCTCGGGACTCCTCTTCTATGTGAACTGAGCACGAGCTTCGAGAGCTGCGGAAAAACTCCGGGCATCATTCATTTCTTACACGCGAATGATTCAGAATCTTCATCGAGAGCTAAACGTCTCAAATGCTCCATCAGGTGGTGGCTCAAGAACTGAGGAACTTGAATTCGATAAACGGTGACTTTCCTGATTCGTAGAAGTTCGACTTGTCGCTGACTGATTACGGATCTCACTGAGTTTGCTTTTCGGTGAGACAAGGTGGCGGAGTCGGCGAGCTCCCAGAGAGTCATATGAAAACAACAATTAATCCAGTCGGTCCGGGTTTTCCAGAACCGAATTCCGGAGCGACGACGATCCTCGGGAAGATATGACCGAACGAGCGACGCCCGGGTGAGCAGACATGTGGTCGTCGGCGGCGGCGATGGCGGCAGCGCTCGCACTTCTGTTTGCCGGGAGCCCATTCTAAATCAATAAGGCGAACTCGTCTTTATTGATCCAGTAACAACTCTCAAACACGCGATATCTCCTCCGACGCTCCTCCCTTCATTTGGCTCGATTATCAGATTCGCGACCCGAGATTCAATCGGAGATAGAGCTGGAATTCGAAACCTTATAGCGCATCCCAGAAAGCTTTCGGTAGCTCGTCGTAAAGTAACAACGAGGGCTCACCCTTCTGCGGATTTCGTCATCGGCTAACCCGACCCAGTCAGGCAGGCAGGCGGTTTGCTCTCATTTGGGCCGCGCATCTTCGGCTTGGAACCAGTTCCAAGCTAATTTCTGTATAGCGGTTGCGAACTGCCTGGGATCTATCGGAGAATCGACGTCGCTATACTCGATCCGCAGAATGTTCCATAGTCGGTCATGAACGTAAGGTTATAGAAGGCAATGCAAAATATTGGAGACCACGGTCCCTTCAAGGTTTGCTATCGGCGTCGGGAGGTGATGACTCAATTTGGTCATTCCGCTAATGATGTGTTGACAGGGATTTCACGGAATCCATCTCTGCGACGTTTTATTATGGGCATTAATTTGAAATCTGAGATCGAGCGAAAACAGCTCGAAGTCCTAGTGCTCAACCCAATCCATGTAAATATCGATTCGGCTCCGACCTGCGCGAAACCTGAATCATTATCACATTACACATTACCTCGAGCTCTGGACATGAAATGTCGGCGCGGCGGGCTCTCTGCGAATAGAAATTCCCCGCGACAGAACTCAAGGTGATTCTCGAGAAGCCCGATCGGAAAGTCGGACAAGTTCACCAAGCGACCCGATTGCCACGAATCATGACAGAAATCTTCCAGAATTTAGGATCAGTGATCCTCCTCCTCGAACTGTGAGAATTAGATCCGAATGAAGTATAGCGAGGATCTTCCTTCCCGGAGAGGGGCTGCATACACACGGGCAAAAAGAAAAGGAGACATCGCAGTTGTGAGAGTTCTCTCGTCGAATCCCAAATGTTTGAGACTTTGGGCGAGGCTCAGGCACATTGGCAGCTTCTTCCATGCTCAGCAAACCAGACGCTCGCCAGGCTCCAGTTCCGACCGAAGGCAATAGTTCCGGACGAGAAATTCGCCTCGGAAACTTTGACGATATCGATGAGCGGTGGGCACACGCTTGGAGGCGGCCAGAAATGATTCGATCTTCGATCGACTTTGAAAGAAAGTAGTCCTTCCTGTGTTTGTGCAGTCCATAAAGATTATCTGAAGCACAGGAAGAGCTTAGGAGCTCCCAGTCATAGCTGCTGGAGAGGGACCGCTTCTTTGGGGGAGAGGGGTGACAGAAGCGATATCGTGTCGCGTTATTGATCGATCATGGGATCGATACCCCTTGCTATCACCGAAAGGCAGCGACTTTACCCGGATTTATTCGTTCAGCTACGTAATGAGCCGTCTTCCTTCACGTGTGAATGTCTGCATCTCCCCACATCGTATATGCCGCTTCATCGGCAGCTCAGAAGCGCAGTAGCTCATCGCAACAGGAGTGAAGCGCTTTATCGGCTTACTCCATCTAACGAGGACCGCGAAGGTCAGCAGAAATTATTTCCCGAGCTTCATCATCGATTGAGTCATTTGATCGGGGACCTGAACGTGCAATAAGAGGTAGACTGAAGCCGCAGCACCGTCCAGAGCGGTACGGTTCGCAGTCGCGAACATGGGCGGAGGGGCGGCAGAGGGCCACGCCCCGCAGTGAGCTGTGGATGCGTTCATCGTAATCGATGATTCAAGCCTGAAGTCCGCTGCTCCGCAGTGTATGCGCATCTTCGGCCATGGTGCACAACCGCGACGTTTAGAAGCATAAATAATCACTACCCACGAAATGTACATTTTGAAGATCTCTCATTGGTCTCCGATTAGGGCCGAAGTATTCCGTCCCGGGGTCGGGAAGCGGATTGGAGCCGTGGCTAGTGAATTCTCGATGGGATACTCCCATATGGGATGATTGTGTCCGATCAGTGATCAACCATTGTGATTGGGGGCTTAGCTGTAGCGGGGTTCGCAAGGACCGAGATCCTCCATGAATGGAGCGCACATCCCTTTCTTGCGGGAGGTATGCCCCTGAGAATCGAGGGTCAGCTGTCCGCATGCTCGAGACAATAATTCCTTCCCGGATCGCGTAGATGTTTCCCAAAGTCCTACCGATCATGCTTCCACAAGCGAATCGCAACTCCGATTTCCACTCCGCTTATGGGAGTCACGACTGAGGCTCGCCCGAACGGGCAACTGAACTTCCAGCCATGTACCGTCGTGCTCCAGCGATCCGATAATATAGACCTGAATCCATCTCAGCGCGCGACGTTTAGAGTCCCAGAATGCCATCCCAGCGCGCGACGTTTAGAGTCCCAGAATGCCAGAAAGCGTCGGGGGATAGACGAGCGAAGAAGCGAGCAAGCGAGTCCCGACATCATTCATTAACTCCTTACCTATGAAACGGTCCGAGACACAATCCGGTCCTGACTCCTCAGCAGTTCGGGCAATTATTATGTCTATGAGCGCGAGGATTTAAGGAGGATGAGAACCATGGAATATCGACCGCAGATTCAATACAGTGAGGTCTCGATGATTCACGAATCAGCTGCCCTTCCTAATTTTTCACCCGGTGCTAGGGTGGACTCCAGGCATTGCGTCCATTGCGTAATTATCCGCTGCTGCCAGAGAGCCGTGTTCCAACCCTGACTCAGATCAGATAAGGTTTGAGTCATCTCGCACCCCGAGATCGCTTGGTCTCCGACCTCACACCTCGTCATGTAATCCCAGGACTCGGGAGAACGGCTCTCGAAAATTGAGTGTGAGGACCTTTCCTCATGAATCATATCAACCTTCTCTCAATCATCATCAAAGAAAAAGGTCGATCATGAATCATAATGTTCATTATGATAGGTAGTCGCCGAAGACCCATGAGCCAGACGAGCCCCTCCCCTTCGCTGAAAGTCCTCACCCCGCCCTCAAGATGATTTTAGGATCCGCATCACTGCCGATGACTCATGTTCTCGACGAAGATTCTTTCACTCCCCCAATGTGGTGCTGGAATATTTTCCGAAGAACAATGCCACTTCTATGATGCATGCGGCCGGTAGAGATTCACAGGCTTGAGTTCTGTGGATTAGTAATTGCCAAACTTTCCTTCCCGCAGACTCCCCGAGGGGGTCCGCACGGGTTCCGCGTAGCCTCTCGGCAGTCTAGGCTGTCCGCAAAGGCATATTCCCCTAACCCCGCGAGACCATACGATATGTATTCCCATCGATAAAGGTACAAAGGATGGACCAGGACGGGACACAAGACCAAAGTTTAATTCGGGAGGAATAAGAAAATTTTGGCAGACTGACAGGAGGCTCGCGGAACCCCAAGGGCTCCGCGGAATCCAGTTGGGGAAACACTGTCTGTAGACGAGGCCATAGCGACTCGACCCCTGAGGAACACGAAAGGAACTCGCGGAATCCGTTTTTTGATGAATGGGAAACGCTGAACCCATGCCCTCGAAGGTGAATGAGTCGGCATATCTCCAAGTCGAGCAGAGAAGAGAAAGATAAATGCACCGAGCGAAAAAACAGTCTCTACATGAAGGCAAGAAGACCCGGCTTTACTCGTCTCGTACACAAAATTCTGCGACAGGTTGTTTAGCCGCGGTCTCGAATACGACATTTCACCGAATCGTTCCGTGATCCCGACCTGAACGGGGCGGTGAGTGAGCGGTCGCGAAAGAAGAGCCGAGACGAGAACTAACTATCAACGAATGAGTGAGAATCGAATAAAAATTTTACACTCGAACTGTCACTCGACCGAGAGATCCATGAAGATGCCGACACCGGCACCACCATGCTTGTCGTAGTCGTCGTCGTCTGTTGTATATCATTCGGCTCCGTTCTCCTCTGGAAGACTAAGACCTGGACCCGCTGACTGACTGATGGTGACACGGACCGACGGACCGACCATCGTCAGCGGCGACACCAACAACACAACTTACGTCTCTCTTTAAGAAAACGAGGAAAAAGAAGAGCACTCAATGTACGGGGGAAAAGAATAAAAACAGACAAGGAAACCTTCGCTCCACTCTCATTACCACCGGTGTCTGCAGATACCGCTGGGATCGCTCGTTGCCGTCGTGCTTGTCCTCCGTGGCAGAGGGTTCGCCTTACAAAAGGTGGCACCGCTGGTTTCATTTGCTCTTCGGGAGAAAACAGACCGACAAGCTCCCTCCGCCGCTTATCTACTCGCGTAGCGTCTACCGAATGAGTCCGGTGACGAACTCACGAGACAGTCCGATATGAAATTCCGAGTCGGGTCCACCCCGACCAATCGGATCGCGTCGAGTCTGATCTTTTTCCCCATCGAACTTCACGCTTTTAATAATAGGATTGATCTCGCGGAAGATCCGGAACGAACTGACAGCGGGCGCCTGCCTTCGAAGAACGGATATTGAGAAGGTGGTGTGTCTGTTGCATCGATGTAGAAACGGTAGTGTCGTCACTTTCCTTGTTGTTTATCATCCATGTATCTAATCTCGGAGCTTTCCGAAAGCACCACTCCGGCTTTCTTCATGTAATTTCTTTCGTCTCTGTTTCTTTTTTTACCCTCGCTCCTCTCCTCCTCGTTAGAGTCGTTTTCTTTCTGGCCACCGATACGTATGCCTCTAGATAATTCTGCTTCTTGTCGTATCATATCACCCGAGGCGACATTATCAATGAACATGTCAACGGTACTGTATTGCTTCAAAGCATCATAACCTGACTTGATTTTTTATGCTCCGCGCGCTCGGTCTTTGTCCCTCATGATTGTTGGCTTGCTCTCCCCCTCGGAAGAACGAAGTAGGAGGTCTTAATCAAGATACCACATAGCGAGCACCTATCTAGGAGAGTTTCGTTTGACTGGAACCGAAAGAAGCAACACAAGATTCCGGAGGCAGTCGCAGTTTCTCGCGGCGTTTAGTACGAGGGGAAAAGCCGAAACTTATTAGCGGAGCGATATTGTCTCTCAGTGATCAACAAGCTCGAGACGAAGGCGAAAAGGACGCAAATGAAGGTCACTCCGAGTTTCGGTCGGATTATCCGGAATGAGTTCTTCCCCCTGGGAGAGTTCTTCGGTTTCGGCAGGGGGTCCGGAGATCTTTCCGTTCCAACTAGGGTCTAGGGTGGAGCTCATTAGATTGAAAAAACTCGGCATCCGTTAAATCGCCGCCCGATAGCAAGGTAATGCCTAAAGCACGCTGGTGATAATAATTTGCAATTGACTCGCGAAAAGTCCGCGAGGTTGACTTGCAACACGCTCCTCAACCGATTTCATCGGAAGATCATGATACTATCGGCAAGTCGTTCCAGAGAAATATCGCTTCACGGCGGCGTCAGAATAGCACCGTAATCTTCGATTATGAAGAGTCGAACTTTCTTGCTAAACGGAACGTCTCCGGTCGAGTCGGGCGCGTATCGTCTTGTATAACTATCCGACTCGACAGAATGAGGGAGTCCAAGCGTTCTGCGGCTTCCTTCCATCTGGGAAACAGCCGCGATTCTGACCCGTCGCGAGGATTAGAATGTTCAAACTTGAGCCATTCGTCTCTGGATAATATCGTTCATTCGCAGAAATGATCCAAACTCATCTGGGGGTTGGAAAGTATGCGCCTCAACCTGTGACCATTCTCCTCAAGCTCATTAGGGGACGTTTAGGAGGATCTGATAGCAGCGATTCCTCAATCAACACGTTCTCCTCGACGAGGAAACGGCGTCCTTTTTTGAAAGGCTATTCGCTGTGCAAAATGGCCGAATCAAGGAAATAAGATCAGCGCAGGGCAGGGCGACGCGATTCTCCGATCGGATCGGTTTAATTCATTGCGATCCTAAAGCGGCCGATATCGAAGGGAGATCTTCCACTCTCGATGAGACCCAAGATTCCGACGGAGGGGCTGGATTCTCGGTTCGGATCCGTTAGGGGCTTGAAATCCAAAATGGAAACCCGCTCTCATGCTTCAGCAAGAAGAAACAATGCCCGGGGAGAAGGGCTAGAGCCTCAAACAGCCCCGAGGTGGATTCGCTACTGCTTGGAGTGGTCAGGCAGCGAGATCCTTCCGATACTCAAGGTCCTCGGAGCCTCTCTCTATTGATGAGTCATATGATGGCGGAGGGGGTCCCCGGGATCCGCGTCTCATTCCTGACAGAGTCGAGCGACGGAGATAAGGATCAGATTTTTCGGGAATGGACTCCAATTCGAAAATATAATATAAGGAACAAACAGGAGCTCGGAAAGTCGGGGTAACCTGCTCGACTTCGCGCAAGGTGCTGAGGCTATGAGTCATCGAATCGCTTCGAGTTCAGAACGAGGTCCAGCTCGAGAAAGTCTTTGCTGTTCAGCCTCAACAGGCGATCCGATAAGGGTACGGGGAATACTCGACAGTGAAATTGCTTCCGATTTCACGCGTAGATTACACTGAACTCTCCTATAAGTGGAATTCGGCTCATCAGTTGCTAAACGGGGTGATATCGCTGAGGATCGCTACGTGGCCAGCGAAGCAGCGTCGGTTTCGAAATAATGGAAGCCAGCAGGAAGTTCCATCGGTGTGGAATTGGAAAAATGGAATTGATTTTCCGGATAGCGGGCCAGGGAAAATTCGGCGGTCCACCCCGGGCACCAAGCTCCTTGGGGCACCAGACTGGCCCGAAGAAGGGCTGCAGCGACGGATTTGTCGAGAAGTTTCAACTCTTTCAATCAAGACTGATCTTAAGATTCCTTGGCGTCGTAGATAAGGAATGAGTCCGAAAAAAATGGAAAATCGGGAAGTGCGCTCCGGGCATCAAAGAGGCACGGTACGTCACTGGATCGACAACTCTCTCGAATGAGAAAGAGAATCTGACCGTTTCCGGCTCAAGTATATAGAACTGGAAGCTCGAGGATAGGACGGGATCGGAAAGAGTTACTCCAACGGGACCCGCTCCGAAACTTTGCAACAGGTCCGGATCGGGCAGCGTGTGGATGCGCTCTCTCTGATCACGAGACACGTGACAGGACCATCGCGGAAGAGATTTCCGGCGATACGGGACCTTTAAACGTTTGCATGCGGTCCAGGAGAGACGCTCATGCGGGATCGGGTCCCACACCCAAGGAAACAAGTTCCGCTCCCCGCACCGAGACTTTCTCGCGAAAATAGGCGATTTGCCCTCGATTCGCTACGGAAAGCCGATTGCAGAATAAATCGTCGATCACAGCCGCATTGACATCGGGGCGACGGTGTCAACGACGCCGACGTCGTCTAGTCCCTGGTCTCACCATGGCACCCAACTGTCGGTGAGCGGTGTTCCATAGGAGCACTTCTCGTCGTTCCCTAGCGATTTCACGAAGACTTTCGGTTCAGTTCATCCTCAGAAACGAAACTGGTTCCATGCCTACACCACGGGGTAGGATGTCGTCTACTAGATGGGATGTCGTCCTCTCGGAGACTGTCAAGAAAGGTCCTCAAGCCACACCGTTACTGCTGAGGCACGATCTCCCAGAGCACGATGCGAGTTTCGACCGGCGACGTCCGCTGCGGAGGGCGGTTTGAGTCGAATTGAAGTAAGGCAAAGCGCCAACGTGATAGTCGTCCTTGTCACCGGGTATTCTATCACATGAAATGTCACCATTGTATCATAATCATCACCACCACCTATCATTCAGATTTGCCGGTCGGAAGAATATCTTCTGATAAAACCAGAGCCTATCATTTGTAGTTGTATCGTTCTAGCAGCATCATTGACCGATTAGCTGCAAATATTTCCCGAGCTCGACCTAGCCTGCCAGACAGCGTGACGCTCCAGAACGGTTTCCCGACCCGGAAATCGCGAATATCTTCCGAATCCGCCGCGGGTCAGTTCTTCCCATCTCCGACATCCTCCGGGACACATGACTTCGATCCGAAAGCCGATTGATTTATTTTGGGATTTCATTCGATTGATTCATTTTGAGGATTCCCAAGGAATCATCTTCTTGGGCGATCGATCTGAGTCAGAAACTTCTGTTCCGGCTTCCACATGCTGAGCAGTGCCGGCGGTGCCATGCGTGTGCCGAGCGGCAGTGCCATGCAAACTCCACTCAGCAGACTTCGCTCGGAAAGTCCGTCTGGAGGATGATCGCGAAATCGAGTAAACTTTTCCGGAGAATGAGTCATCGCTATTCTAGCGAATCGCTCGTTCCGAGAAACTCGTTCTCGGAGTGCGGATCCGAAAGAGTCCAGCTTCAGAATATCCTTCGGATGGTCTTGGATCTCTCGTAGAGTAAATGTCGTAGACAATTAGCTGTTCCCGTCCCCTTCGCTGGGAGCCCTCCACGGTCTCGACCATGAGCTTTGGAAGAGGAGGAAAAGTTACCTAAAACGTAGGCAGACGTCGTACCACCATCAGCAGCCGCATCTCGTAGCCGCTGCGGTGCGGTTCGGTCTTGAAAGAAAGAGCACTTTCCATCAACACTCTCAGGATTGGCCGCCGCCGCTGTGAGGGCGGTCCCAAACAGCGCATGCGCGTTTAAAGCCTCTACCATACAGCATGCATTATGAGTAGTGGATGATCTGTCTGTGCTGGCTCTATCCGTGAGCAGTTGTTAGAATCGGTCGAATAGAATCTGTCGGACGAGCGTGCTCCGTGTAAAGTTCCCACTGTGACCAAGTGTGCTGCCACTGCACCAGAGTCTCCGAATTCGACCGAGACGAAGAAAGTAGCCAGGTAGGTTAGCTTAAGGTGGCCGTCGAACAGGTCGTGCAACGGTGACGTTCTGGCGCCCAAGTAGCTCGCAGCAGCGCTCGAGTACGCGGCCCTCTCTCGGTTTCTGTCTTGATAACGTCCGTAACGTTACAGGAGATTTGTCGTAGCGACTGACGGTTCTGCCCGTCGTCGACAGAGCTGCTTGTCGATTAGGTGAGTGTGATAGAGCTATCTTATCCACGACATGGCTATCCTTACTGATGTTATGTAATGTTATGGCCTATGCTACCTAGCGCTCATTCCGATAATATCGAGCAAATAGCGAGTCTGTCCGGTCTACAAATCGACCGCGCGGAACGACCCGGCCGCACCTATTCCTCGATCGGCCGGCCCTCTGATGCCGGAGACGTTCCCATGAGGAGCGGTGTGCTCTCGGTGATTCTGTCGCGTGTGACTTGGGATAGCTTTCTCCGCTCATCCGCTCGAGATCTGTGCTTGAGGAAATGGAACACGAACGAAGGAAGGATTTCGGTATATGTTCCTTGATCGGACACCGGATCGACGAACCGAGTGCGAAGTTCCTCCGGATCGCCCGCTGCCACGACTAGTTTCCTTCGCCCTTGTGATGTTCTTGGGGAGTTTCATCGAGTCTCGAGACTTGAGACCCAGCCCCAGTCTCGGTGGAGTATCTGTTCTCACCTGCTGGAGGCAGTCTTTGAGGGAACCCGTCGGATCCCAGTTCAAGACGATAAGGTCTAGGGGGACGAAGAGGATTCGTGAGGGGTCGGCCTTGGGTTGAGCTCCTTCTCGATAGCTTCCCGCTTCCCGTCCGTCTCCCGAATTGTCAGCGACGTCCCTCGCGCACCCGCTGCTAGAGTCGATGTGTTCGACCGTACGCCGAGCAATCGCATCGGTATTTCTGTTGAATATGAGCTCCCTGCGCCCATTCGATTGACGTTTGACGGTTTTCCACAAGTGTCCGGCTCCGGGTAAATCTCTTAACACCTGGGCGTTGCAAGGTCGCAGAGGAGGAAGATTCGGTGACAGTCCGAAAGGCTATAATCGGGATTATCCTCTGGACATCCGTAGTATAAAATACAGGCGCTCCGTTTGGAAGCGATCCCGCTGCACTCTGGCTGGTCGAGAGCAACTTGTCGATAGCCGTGGAAGGCTTCCCAATCGCCGTGCCGGATTACTGCAGTTGAATCGATCAGAGGGGTTACTTCCGAGCTTCCGATTTTGGACCGAAAGCATCTCTACGATCGGCTTATCCCGGTTTCGGAGAGCGGATTTCACGGTTTTCGATCATGTTCCTCCGGCGACCACCTGCGAATCGTCGGGAGAGCCACTCTCCGGCTCCGAGGAGATAGGCATCTATTGAAACGGAGCGGAAGACAATGTTGCCCAGTATGATGAGAGGGAGTTAGCCGTGGAAGGAACAAATTCCACGGTCATTCTACAGGATCTTAGCGCTCGGCTTGGTGGAGACGAGTTTTCAAGTGGCGACCACGGTTTTGCAGGCCTTCGACTGCTCTCTCGCGCTGCTATAGCTAAGAAGCGTCGAAGGAGTAAATGACTGGTCTACTGCCTTGCTGACTGCCAACCGGCCAGCCTGCCAGTCCGCCCGCCTTGGTTCACTTGCCAAACAGCAACCGAACCACCGAGCGAGCTGGCGACGACGGAAGGACAGACGAACGGACCAGCCGGCCAAGAAGTGAATGTGACGTCGCCATGAACTCGACACGACGATTCCTTCTTGGACGGTCCGGACTGCAGAGGAAATAGTAGCGGTTTTTGGTTCTAGCTTAAGTCAGCGGCTCTCGTAGGCTCCGGAAGACATCGGTAGTAGCTGTAGCAGCAGAAAGAGGGGGGCGGAAAAAAAATGTCCTCGGCGTTCTGAAGAATACCGAGCAGAAACTGACATTCCACGACGGTCCTCGGGGTCGAAGCCGTCGATTCGCCGGGAGTACTTCAGTATGACTGTCGAAATACAAAGAGGAGGAAGGATGAAAAACCATTTATCCGTGGCTGGGAACGATTAGATGTTCACCAGGCGTGGACTGTGTACGCCCGGAAATTCGACGCCAGTCAACTACATAACGCTGCCGCCGCTGCAAGATATTCCCCCGAAAACTAGGTATAGGAACTAGCTCCTTCTCCGAGTCGCAGGCGACGTGAATTTATCGTATCGAGTTTCGTCTTGCGTTTCCTTTTTTATTCTCATCATTCCTTGTTCGTGTGCGCCCACCTCGAACGTAGGGAGCACAGTTTACGAGGATCTATTGCCGCCGTAGCTGCCGCCTCCACCAACGTGTTGTCGTCGACGTCGCACTGCTCACGTTGATGTTGCTGCCGCTGATGTTGTTGATGCCGTTGTTGTCGCCGTGGCGGCCGTCGTTGTTGCCGCCGCTGGTGTTTTTGACGTGTTCGACGTCGTCGTTGCCGTCGTGGACGACGACGCTCAAGTCGCCGACTCCACGACGACGGATGGCGAACAACGAACTCACAATGCGATCCTTATCTATCTCGAAAACGTCGAACCAATGTTTGAGGCGGTAGCAGCCGGGAAGACACGCGCCGCGAGCGATGCAACGCTTCTCGTATCACACTGAAAGTTCACTCAAGGTCTCGGAGCTCATGTCGCATATTTTTCTGTACTCGAAGTATCGCTTGAAAGAAAAAATCCGCCCGAGAAAAACTTAACCGGAGCGTCTGATTGAATGGAGGCAATTCTCTCGCTTCTCGGTAATGTCTCAATTGTCGAGAGCACTAATCTTCGAGAGATATCGAGTGCGTCGATTCTGCCGGGATGATTCCTTGGAAGGATTCCTCGGAGTCCTCGGTAGACGAGATCTGTTCCGTGAATCGCCTTGAAATCTTCTTCTCTTTCTTTCGCAGGAGTGGTCAGGGATCTCGTTTTATTCTCGCGACCCCTTTAGCAATCTTCAAGGTCGTCATGAGGAAATTGTTGAGCTCGTACGGTAACGAACCCGAACGCGTCGAAAGTCCTGACTGGATCAAGGACGACACACTGGGAGTCGGCACTTCGACCCCACCACACCAAAGAAGTTCCAGCGGTCACGCTGATGAGGAAATGCAGAGGTAGGTCTCGGGATTCTCGATCGGGAACGCTTCATCTGGCCGGATGGTCTCGAAGCGCTTGCCCTTCACGAATGAATGTTCTTCCGCAGTGATCAGACGTCGCCAAAGTCTCAACTTCAAGAAGACTCGAATCTCCTTCACGACTACTCGCGGCAGCAGAATCAATCCAACCAGGAAAATCCTGAGGACATTAGGTGAGCGACCATAGCTTCCGGTACAGAGCGCCGTGGAGGCGCGACTTCCGTCCAAAATCGCGGGGAAATCTGGAATCGGCGCTGGGAGCAGTCGACACGCGACATGCCTTTCGAACAAATCAGAACTGGACGGTGCACCCTTGAAGGGTCGACTCGGCTGGCCAGATAAGAGCCATCTGTGGTCCGTGTCAAGTCGTCGTTCGGAATTCCCTCATTGCTTGTGGTTCGGGGTCTCTCCAGACGAACTTCCCCATTCGAAACGTTGAGTTCCGGACCGGATCGAGTCTCGTTGCTCACTTCCAGTAGAAGTTCGATAATGTAAGTCCTTCTCGGAGGATTTGAGGAGCGCTCAAGGAGCCCCTTTCCAAGCGAAAGTCGTTTCGTCAGGCTGTAGATGCTCCAAGGCACTCGAATACGAGCTTAGCATCTCGTGCAGACGGGAAATTTTACATGCGACGCTAAAACTGCGTCGTTTACTTCGCGGCGTCAATGACCCGAGGCCTTCGAGTTGCCGTTGCTTGCACCGTTTACATTATGGTGGTACATCGCCTCCCGAGATCCTCCCTCGGACTTGGAATGAGGTTCCCCCGATCGGAACGGCAGTCGATTCTTACTCCTGCTCGATAGTCCAAAAGGCGTGTGCTCCAACGACGAGGAAAATGTCGGCGAAACGCGGCCGGTGCTCGGCTTGCGATCGGGATTAACGTTCCTTCCTGTCTGCTTCCAGAAACTCACCAAAAACCGAAGATCTGAGCAAGAACGGTCTCCACGGAGACATCGCCACACAGATCGCAAATGATTTCAGTGCTCAACATTACACCGTGCCGGTGAGTAGTTTACCGGTCAGCGTTGAGCAATCGAATAAGGTACATATCGAGACTTCGGAAATCCGTGAATGCGATTAGCTTATCGATGATCAATACACTGATGATATCAATCGTAACGGGTAAAACATCGCCGATCGGTCCTCGACGCTCGCCACTCCAAGATTCTTGAATAGCTCCGAACGAAATAGCTTCAGGCGGATCAGAGCGCTGTCGGCGTTGCTGCCACGATCTTTCGCTTTTATTCCATTCCGAGTCGAAAATCGCTCGGAATCGCGACTGCCCGCCACCCGGGAAGTCCCCTATTCGTCATTCCAATGGTTAGAGTGACATAGGAGCTCATGAAATTCGAGACCTCGCCACGGAAATCAATGAAATGTTACTGAAGTGTCCACAATCACAAAACCGATGCAAATTGGATGTGATTTCTGACTACTGAGAAACACAGTTGGATTTCTAATAGCTTCTCGTAGTTTTTCTCCCCAATGCTGAGCTCGGCATATGAGCTCTCGATTTCTTCACAAGAGTGCCGATGAAGTTCGTGAGTTACATTTTCCGACGTTTCGAGAGAATTCCGTCGAGGGCCGATCCGGCTGCACATCGAGTACGCGCAGTTTCCGCTTCGGCGCACACATACGACAGAGCCCGTTGAATTATAGGTCCTTGTTTTTTCTCTCGTTCTATTGTTGACTCAACTACGACCTTAGAAATCCGAATTGATTGCCAAAGCCGCAGAAACGTGGAATCTCGCTCAATTCCGCCGGCGTTGACCAGCCCCGATGCAATTCGCGCCTCCTATGCCGGACTTGCTGATTTTCGGTAGCCTCGAATAGCTCGAAGGTCCTCATAGCGATAAGGCGTGGTCGAATAATTTTTTCCTGTTTCTTATCTTATCAGGAGACATACACCACTCAGGATCCAAATACGGACCCTTACGTAAGCGCCTATACGCTTGGAGAGGACCTCTCTATGAACTCGCCTCACATGAGTAAGTGTATCCATTTTATTTGCCTTCTCTAGAACAATTATTATGATCGATCCTCCCGTCGACTGATCGGGTCGCCATCCGCATGTGAGAAGTTTCGGAAGACTCAAAGGAAATTCCAGAAGGTTGCGCTCTCGAGATATGGATAGAATTGTGTGGTTATGCCCTCACGCCTTCTGAGAGGGGCGTGTGCGGCTCGAGTCTATTAGATCGCAGATTCAAGAGTTTCAATTTCCTTGTGTCTAGGCCTCGAAAGCACCGTACTCCGGTACCCCTCGAGTGGCAGCTCTAATCAGGCTTCCACAATCGTTCACCATCAACCGTTCAATCGCGATCTGAATACTTCTGAAGCGAACACCGTTCAGTATACCCAACATCAAGCGGACCCTGTCTACAGCCCACCGAGTCCGCAGTATACCGCTGCCAAAATGTATCACCAACAGAATTCGTTCTCGTCGGACGCAGCCTCGACACCGTCGTCGCCCTCGACGCCCCACTCCTCGTTCTGGCCAACACCGTCGTCGACGGCAAACGGTCACGAAATGCAAACGTCTGCGCGGGGGGTCTACCAGCCCTCGGCGTTCATCATGGAGCCGCCCGGAAACTTCGACGGATCCTCGTTCCCATACGGACCCGGAGGCGCAAGTCTGTCCTCTCGATGTGAGTTGTTTTCCCCTTTCTCGACTTTTTTTCCAGCGTTTGAATCTTTCCGGGTTTCGCCCCTTCCATCTCTCTGGTCGGAATCCTTCTACTCCACCTGTGAGACAGTAGGCGATCCTAAACCGCGCCCACCTTTCGTCGCGGTAGACACCGAAACAGTAAAAAGAAAACGCGACCCATTCTGAAATCCGCCGGTGTTGTTCTAGATTGCTTCTGTCGCACTAACCGAGAAAAGAGTCATTCTTTCTCTGGTCCTCGGTCTTTCGCTCTCTTTTTTCTCTACTGGCCGTGGATTTATAGCGGTATTTGTAGCAGGTCCACGCGGTGGTAAAGTATGCTCTGGCTGGAGCGAGGCGTTCAGCTCGCCTACTCGGCTCTACACAGAGCTCACCTCCCTACCGGCCGTAAATTGCTGTACCCTTGTGAATTGCCTCTGTCTTATCTGGACTAGGCATTATCCTTGTACACCATGTAGCTCTATTCGAGTGGAACGAAGGCCATGCTGCATGTGAGCACCGAATAAGCCTCCTGGTCTTGCGCGTAGCTCCCGATATAATTCTCGACCGAATCGCGACCGCGCACGACTCCGGATCTCTTTCTTAACTCGACGGAAAGGTCAGCATTGCTCTGGAGCACCCCCCGTCCGGTTTTCGCCTGGGTTCCGATATCTAAATATCAGGCCAGCACGTGCACGTCGTACGGCAAAACATTCACCGCTTTCTGTCGAGAACGTGAAAAACGCTCAGAGCGGAGGGCGAGGCGGATTGGAGGACTAGCGATCAATGAAATGCGGCGCCAAGCGGTACACATGCACGCACAACCACTCGACCTCTAGCCGATGGCCTTCTTGACTCTCCTCAAACATTATTGGCTCTCCCTCCCCCTCGTTCCACGCCTTAGGAAGCCTCCGATGTCGACTCCTAAAAGCGACGTTCTCTATCTCCGGCTAGTTCTTCTACTCGACGCCCTATCGCGACGTAATCAAACGCGGTGGGCACCGTACACGTGTCGACGGTGATGATCGGTCGTCGTACTCGATGATGATGATGATGATGATGATGATGATGATAATGACAGCGGTCGCGGGTGTGAAAACCTCGGCCGGCAATTTGTGAGAGGGGCACCTGATTTGAGTTTCTAGTCACTCAAGGGTCACCTACACAAATAGAGTCGTTCAACCAAGTGAGTGGGGAGAGGCGCACAGCTGCAATTGATCGCTTGCTCGAACGGTCTCCGCGTCGGTCGCTTTCAATGATCGGCGCTACTTCGACTCCTCGTACGCCTCGAAGAGGGAGCAGAAGAAGTGAAAGAAAAAACAATAGAAGGGTTAGCTAGCCCTTAAGTGGCCTAGCCATATCAAACAAGCGATCAACTCGATGAAGAGAACGAAAGCGCTCAAAACTAGCCATGAGTGTCCTACGCTCGTCTGCGAGCGGCTATCACAGATTCCCCTCGTAGCGGCTCATGAGCGAAAAGTGACCATTCGGTGTGCGATCAATGGGGCTAGATAGCTCCAATTTCGATTTGAATCAGATCCATCACCAGACGAACAAACACAGGAAGGCACAGACCTTAAGAGACTTAGATTGGGGAAAAATTGCATCGCCTTTGTCTATCGAGACAATAATTGGAGCCTCTTGCAATGTCGTTCTGGACGCGATAGAGCGCTTTGATCTGCCTCCGTCCACGTTGAACGAGGGCCGAGAAGCGTTTACGGATAGACCGAGAGGCGTTCGGACTCAGCTCACTCGGAAATTCGGGGTGGCTTTTCCCTCGACGAATGGAACGAATCGGAAAATTCCGAAAGGCAACGACGGAGAGACTCGGCCGAGAAAAAAACAATGCGGACCTAATGCGTCCATGTGGCTCTATGACATGTTCCTGTCTCTTCATCCTCCAATCTATTCATCCGTATATTCGCGCCTCCTCGTAGGTCCGTTTCGCTGTAATTCTAACGGTTGTGCATGGAGTCGAAACCAAGAAGGGAATACGACACGATATGATGAAATGACTTCTGGCCTTGTCAGTGTCTCTTCATCGTTATGAGCCTGTTGAAATCGCTGCCTGGTAGCTAACTGGCTTGTTGGATCACCAACACCGAGAAAGCGAGAGACACACAACATGCTGCTCGTGGGGCTGGATACTCGAATCATTTTTCTGTCAGCCAACCAGTCATCCAAAAGCAACACACGAAAAACAACGCAGACGACCTAATCACGATTTGACACTGCTCACGAGAAACATTCTCACATGAATCACAGCCGCTAACTCGGCTCCTTTTCGGGTGCTCTGTTTCTTTTTCTTTCGTTCCTCTACTCTGCCTTCGCTCCGAATTTCCCCGTGACCGAGAGTTACCTAATTGATCGGGACGCAAAGGAGCCAAACGCGGAAACATCGCAGGATCTCGCACTCTGAGCCTATGCTTCAAACGCTCGTTTGAGAATTATCTTCTTCGAGCCGAAATGATACCTAAGACCGATCTTCGAGTCTCGGCCTGAAAACCTGCTCATTCTTTCCGCCCTTGCTCATAGCACCGGTGTATATACACATGTCAACAATTCATACGCTCACTTGAGCGATGTATTCGGTCGCTGGTCCTAGTCGAGAAATCACTACGCCGCTCAATTACAAGAGGATCTTCAAATCCCGGCGAATCCCAAAGAGAAAGAAAAACAACAAGAAAGGGTTCGATTGGGGCGGTGTGACAGCTGAATCACGACATTGGCGTCGTACACATGGAGCTTTGACACGGGAAAACTGACTCGTTTGAGGAAAGGCAGCGGAAGAGTGTCTCGACACCGATTTTGGAGCGACGAAAAAAGCCGAGTCCTGCATTCGCTCATTCCACCGCGGGAAACAAGGAGTTGCGAACGGACACAGTCGCCGAACAAGTGATAATCGATTCATTCGCGAGGATATCAGTGCGTGCGCCTGGTGATCACGGCAGAGACTACGGAAGGGACTTCGCGGCTCCCATCCGGTTTTCCTCAATATTGCACCGTTGTCCTGCTCGAGAGATCGTTGGAAGAACCCCGAGGATGTTCCAATATGGTCAGCTGACGCTCAGAAACCTCACAGCTCACTTCGGGCCGCGAATCGACGCTCCGAGGCTGAGATCCTCATTCCATGAAATTTTGAGCCCAACACTCATTTTGGACACCCGAAAACTGAGGACAGGCTTTTTCATTTCAGCGGGCATCGACATGGAAATGTACGCAGGTGAAGGTCGAGAATGCGTCAACTGTGGCGCGATCTCAACACCTCTCTGGAGACGCGACGGCACCGGACACTACCTATGCAATGCCTGTGGACTCTACAATAAAATGAACGGTGCTCATCGTCCCATCATAAAAACCCCGCGAAGACTGGTGAGTACAGGCGGAGGCACGCTCTAAACTCATCCTGGAGATGAGTGCTCAATAGAAATTTTGACACTAAATACTATAACCCGTTCTAACCGACAAATGAATAAACATCTTCTCCTAATCGCAGTCGCCTTCCCTGCAGTCGGCGAGTAGACGCGCTGGCCTCACCTGTTCGAATTGTCAGACGACGAACACCTCTCTGTGGCGACGGAATAACGTCGGGGAGCCCGTTTGCAACGCTTGCGGTCTCTACTTCAGACTTCATGGGGTGAGTACGATTTTCCTGAACTTTATCCAATCATCCTCGAGACGGGGTAGATTTGGAACCAGTGTGAGATGTGCGGTCCCAGCGTGCGCGATATTACCTCTCAAACTCGATCTGTCTGCCTGCCTCCTGACTCGTGCGATTAGTAGATGCGGTGTCACACGTTGAGTCAGCGAGTGACAAGGTGACTGGGAGGAAGTCACAGACAAGTCCGATTGTCACCTCGTGGTCGGTCGGATATGTGTCGGTTCCATGAACACAGACGAAACGCGAGAGCGTTTC
This sequence comes from Galendromus occidentalis, assembly GCF_000255335.2. Classification (NCBI taxonomy): domain Eukaryota; kingdom Metazoa; phylum Arthropoda; class Arachnida; order Mesostigmata; family Phytoseiidae; genus Galendromus; species Galendromus occidentalis. The sequence continues at coordinate 108,794 of NW_003805071.1, read as the reverse complement.
AAGAACCCAATCTCTCCAAGATCGACAGCTTTATTCGCTAATGCAACACGAAAATCAGCTCGGCACCAAAAAACGACCCCCTACATATTCTCTGGAAGTCGCTTTGTTTCTGTCCCTTGGCTAATCGCGACATGTTCCACTGGAGCTCTTCCGGTTTGTTCCACGCGATGACGTCTCAGGTCGACGGTATACATCACGATGAACATAAGGCTCATGAGACTTTGAAGGTAACGCGAGTTGAATATCGACACGTTCTTCATTTACTGATGAGGATTCTCCTGTCGGGATCTCACGAGCGGAGCGACGGGCGGAGGAATAGAATGCTTTCCGAATGTATCAGGTTACCGTGCGAAATGCATTTGTCATCTGTCTGTTTAGAGAAGAAGCGGAGAAATCATCATCGCGGTAGCGTCTTCATAAAACGATGAAAGAACGACTCCTTTCGAGAACAAGTGACTGACTGAAAGAAAGAGAGAGAGAGAAACAAAACGAGCGGAAGAAAAAATCCAGAGCTTTTCCATCCAAGATGGATCGACTGCTAAAGAGGCCTAAACCTACTCCCGTTATCCGTTGGGAGTGATGTTGTTTTAAACGTCGGCGAAAGTTTTCCTTCTCTTCGCTCAGCTCACTCCAGCTTTCCATCGTATACCTCCTCCCTCTCTATTCGACAAACGGACAGCAGCACCGCCTTCAACCCTAACGTATCATTAATTTTGAATTCTAGGTGCCACGTCCGCTAACGATGAAGAAGGACACGATACAGACCCGCAAACGGAAGCCAAAATGCTCCCCGAATCAACAGCAGCCAAAGCAAATGCATGAGCTAAGAGATTCCGCGACCGTGACAGTTGGTAAGTTCGGTCAGAATCTTCTCCCTGAATTCTGATCCCAACATGAAACCTGCCGCGACGCTCGCGCCCCTCTCTATAAACTTTGAATGATTTTCCAGCAGACGTCGACTCGCTGATGGGACCTGGTTCGAAGATGTCGTTAGTTTCGCCCGGACTCGGCCAAATGACCTTCCCGACTTCATCTCAAGCCCTGCCGTTGTCTCAAACCGTGCCATACTTGCAGAACACGTCACCTCAGACTGTTGGAGTGGGTGTTCTACAAGCCATGACCCCAGTCATGTCATCGCTCGCCACATCGCTAAGTGGGGTAAGAGTCAGCTCACCTTAAGCCACGTGCTATGTACCCCCGCCTGCCTGTATGGTTATTGAACATTCTCATCGAATGCCGCCGTCCGACTCCGCGAGTCTGTGGAGCGTGTATCTCGTTCATCCGATCGGTGGACGGGCCGCCCTCTCGGACCGTGGAGGATCGCTGGATTCTTCGGAAAACCTCTCCGCGGGGGAGGAATTCCGTGTGTGATTGACATTGATTCGAGCTCGCGAGCTCTGGCGATCTCGCTCTTCTACTATCAGGCCATCCGAGCTCGACGGTGACTTATTTCGCTAAGGTTATGAGTAAGCGTAGATTCCATTCGGTCCTCGCATCTCGACTCCGTGCGCGCGGCAAGGTACTCTGAACCGGGGAGGGGAACCATCGACCCCCAGAGCTCGGCTCCCCGAGAGATCAAGGTTTCTGTGGTCTTCCTTCACGTGTGTCTCTCTTCCCGTTTCAGCAGCCTTGAAAGGTGGTCCCCTTTCTCGCTTCCCCATTCGTGTCCCCCGAGCGTTCGATTGCCCAATTGCATCTCTGATCCGCAAAAGCCTTTTCCCTGTTGCTCTCTGTTATAGTTATCGCTTTCGAAGACTGTTCCCGCCCCCCCCTCGAACCGATTCCGCGTTCAGGGGAGATCGCTCGCGAATTCTAATGGTATCCGTTTGGTGGTTCCACGTATTCACGCTCCGTACCTGGCTACCACTAGAGTTTAGAAGGTGTCTTCAATCGATTCGAGGCGGGGTAGGTTTTCAGCATCGAAGAGCAATTTCCTATAGGGGTCCAGAAGAGCAGTCCGAACGATTTCCCCCGACGCTAGATTTTGAATCCCATTAAGTAGATCTACATAGGCGAGTTCACGTTGTGTCCCTGATGGTTTTCCTGAGCCGAGTTCCCAATATCATGCTAATCAGGAAAATCCGACAGAGCATCCATGTACATCCGGTTGATTCTTGAGCGATGCTCGCGGTGCGGAACGATTGATGCGGCGATCCGGAGGAGCGACCGCTTGCGTTACTGTTTTAAAAGTTTGTAATAAAGTCGAAAAGGTTGTAGATTTAAAAATTATTGATGAATGAAATCCCTCGTCTCCTGATTCTGCTACCCAATGCATGAGAGGCTGTCGGAGATCGGCCCCGATTCATGAGGTATTGATGCGCATGCTCAATCGTCGCGGCCCATGGCCAAAGGGAATGCCAGAACGTTGCGCCACTCTTCGGCTCCCGGAGACGCTTCATGTCCTTGCCCCCCTTGGCGCATCGCATTGGAACTCGTGGTTCGCCGCGAAGTTTTCAAACTCTAATGCAGAGTAGAGATTCACGGCGTTCACGAATCCTGAATTTCGATATCCGATCTAAATGGATGAATTGCGTAGAACTTTCGACGATGGTGAATCGATTTCGATTATCCCGGAAGGAGGGGGTCTTCCTGGGATCGTATCCTTGTTGTCCTTCATCGGTCGTATCCGTCGCCATTCAGAATGAGAGGAGCTGGCGGCGGAGATGAGTCTTTCGACCCCCTTCGAACGCCCCGGAGAGAAGGTGGAGAACCATCCGCCTCTGAGGGTTCCCTGAGAATCACTGTCTTCGATTGCGACGTTGTATCATCTGATCTGAATATTTTCTAAGAGTCTACAGATCATTTGTCTATCGAGTATGGTCGTCGGAGCTCGTGCGCGTCGTAGTAATAGAAATGATGATCAAATGATTACATTCGCGGATCCGCGGGACCTCGACGTTCGGGAAAGTCAATGATATCCGATTCCTCAGCGGGACTCTCTATCGACTCCACCAGAGGAATGGAAACACGCCGACGTCATGGGAGCGTGATCACGATGGATTTTATGCTCCGTGAAGCACCGAAAGAATATCGTTCTCATGAGGGAACCGAGAACGTCTGCAACTCGTCCGGAGTCCCAGTGCGATGAACACTTATCCAGCAGCGGCAGATCCGCCGATATCCTCGAATATGTAGTCGACAGATAGCTTCCCGAGGCATCTCTAAGGAAAACCATCTGAAGAAAATTTCCTTCCACAGATGTTCACGAACCCTCTGGCAACCACAGCCGATCCTCGCGGAGTTTCTCCGGGCAGCTTCCTGATTGGCGCGCAATCTATCAAAGAAGATGTAGAGAGGAACAACCACATGTGAACGCCATGCAAACCCGATCGAGAAGAGTCACATAAAAAGGCAAACAATCGCAGGAGCCGAGTAGTTGAAGTTTTCCAATGCCTCCTCATGCAGCGCCATTGTTGGTTGTAGAATTTGGTGTTTGTGGAAGTGTCCGAATGCTGCAGAATCAAGATCATGTTCGAGACCATAATTTAGCGGCAGCACGAAAATTATTCTTACATAACGAGAGCGCGACATTGCCCAGGATCAAATGGGACAACCAATGGAATTATTGTTAAGGAAAGGATGAAGAGGAAGTAATACTCTAAATCGTTGTAGTCTCGCGAAAATAGTTCAGCGAGAAGTATTCCCAATTTATGACCAATAGATAACATAAGAGTCCCGAAGAATAGGTAGCCGAAGACGAATATAAGTCTTCCTTTTAACCAATGGACGAATTCCGCGATTATACATTGAGAAGGCGCACGCTCTGAGAGCTTCGGGAGCTAGTTTTAAGGGGGCTTCAGGCCCTCGTCGCAAAAAGAAGAGCGATACTCCTGGATGTTCCGCCTAATAGACTCACTCAGGGACGGCAATTCATCGACCATTTTCGTGCTTTTTATTGGAGCGTTTCCCTCGGCGGATAGACAGAAGCTAAAAGAACAGAACTCAGATGATCTCTAAAACATCAACTTCTAGATTTTTCGAGCGGAAAAAGCGTATTGATACGATTTGAAATGGAGGAAAGAAACACAAATTTGGTTGTTATAATATATATATGTAATAAACTTGAGCCATAAATCTAGTAAAATTTCGTAGGCAACCGAACCGCGTGTTTCCTGTTTTGCGAACTGCTTCACCTTCAACATGAATGGGTTTTTCCCTGGGACAGAGCGACACGGCATCTTACCCAGCAGACCAAGTACTTGTGAGCCTCCTAGGCAAGACAAGGGTGAAGTTTTTGGAGTATTCAATTTATTCCAATCGCCAGAAATTTTCTTATCAACCCGTACTATTTAGGTTTGAAGGCCTTCTGCTGCATCGCCGACGCTAATAATTGTGAATCCTTTCGTCCTTGCTTGCTCTCCCACATTCTCACTCACGCTGAATTGTGAAGTCTGACAGTAAGAATAATTTACTCCGTATAGACCCAGAGAGTGAAACAACTCGCGTCTCATCACAAATGCTTGACTGATCATTTCGAAATGCAAAATGCGTCTCGACCCTATGTACAGAATGTTCATTGACAGAATAATGGGAACAAGGAACATACAGCCCTAGAAGAAATTCAACAACAGGTCTTCTGTGCTCGAAAGCTAGCCAGCCTTCCTTTCTCCTTGCCGACGCATCGCACCGCGCATAATTTGTCTCAAGGAGTTGATCGGCACCGTTCAGGCTGAGGGGACTCGGGTAGCGAGAGGTCGGAACGCTCATCATCGATTCGAGCTCATCAAGAAACCATTTTGAATCGACCGGGACCCGAAATTAAGATCCTTCATCGTTGGATCGGCGGATCGAGACTGTTTCATAGAGGTCATAAGTCATGACAGACATGGGGCAAGAAGGCATCAGACGGCTCGCATTCGACTTCAGCCAACGCTATCCTGAACGAGCTCGAATCTTTAGTTCAGAAGAAGCCCCGAGCCTCCTTAACCGTCTTTTTTCCGGCAAGCGAGCGGCGGCGCCTCGATAGAAAAGATCTTTCCTCCTCCTGTCATTAACTAAGCGTCTCGAGTTCTCAAAGTCGATTCGTATGCAGAATATTATATTTATCGTATCCTAGACTATAAAATGTGGAGCTGGTTCTTGAATGAAACCACAAAATACACTCCACCAACGGACTTCAAACCTCGGCTGATCACCTCGCGTCGGATCGAGGCCAACGCTTCGCTGCATCATCTCTTCGTACTAATCGAGTTCTTCATGAAGAAAAACATGAAAAAGTACGGGGAAGAACGTCCCCTGATATCATGTTGTGTTCCTTTCCGGGAAATCCAGCAGTTATTGCATCCTTCATCAATGCGGAACATTCCAATGAGTTCCATTACGATCGATAGAAGATCTTGATCAGAAAAACAAAGAGAAGTTTCTGCCCCGACCCGGTACGGCGGTTTGCTGTGTTCAGTCGGATTTGAAAATCATCACTGAGTAGCGCTGAAGATGAGTACCCTGCCTGATTCGGGCATTTCAATCATTGGCTAGACACTTGTTCGTTCATCGTGATCTTCAAGCAGAAATCACGAACATAATTCCGCCGATGTGCTTCGTCGACGCATACCAGGATGCCATATCGCCGACACTCGATATGAGTTAGCTGCGCGCTTCTGATTCCTCCTTTGTTAGCTGGCACGACGGAGCTTCCGAATCAGCTCTCGAAGCCTGAATTCGATCGTGCCTTGGCGGAATGCCCGTTTTCCTTCATATGTACAGTACCATCCATCCGAAGTTCCGTACACTCGCCGCAAGGAACCTCCGCGACTTCTGCTCGTTCCATATTGCATCGCTTGCATAAATTGTACGCATACTTCCGCCTCCGCTGACAGTCGACCACAAGAATAATCGCTTTGTTCTGGCATCCTACAAACATATCTACATGGGGGTCTGCGTTGACGCTTCCTCCCGAGGAACGATGCGAACTTGTGGAAGCGACGGAGAACCTTTCTGATTGGGAGGCGTCGGGGCGAGACAGCACTTCTGCTGTACACAGTTATTCACCTGTCGACCAGAAAGAAAAATTTCAGTGAGCGGCCTCCGCCAAGCGATTGGGTAGCTTCATTGAATGAGCGGAACGAGATCATATTTCACTGCGGATGAGGGAGGAGTCCCGAGCGGAGTCAATACCTCGTCGAGCGGACACTCCAGGGAGCAATCTTTCGAATCGGCGTAGTGTTCACCGGCACTGATGAACTCCGGTTGAATTGTCGTAGAATGGATGCCCTCGTTGTGGAAGAACTCTTTGACTTTCCCAGCGATTCGCATGTAGTCGGGTAGGCTACGGCATCTAATGTGAGCAGAGGCGATAATTCGTTCACCGGCGAGTTGCCAAACATGGAACTCATGAACAGCCAACACCCCATCGATTTCTTGAATCAATTTTTGCTGGAACGAGTATTAAGGGCTCAAATATCGACTCTTCCGATCTGCCGATTACGCGGATGTACGTGGTAATCACTGTATCCGGCAGTAGGTTTCTCCTTCCTCGCGGCATACGAAGCGAGAGGGAGATAAAAGAAGGAGGCATTACCTGGAGGGAGTCAATTTGGATGTGAGTCGGCACCGTTTGAAGTAGGATGAGAGCGGAATCGACGAGCAGCGGCATGGTGGACTTCATGATCAAGCAAACCATGATGAGGGACAGGGCCGGGTCGACGAAGAACCTGCCGAAGGAAAGAGCTGCCTCCTATATCCGGTGTTGAGCTCGGCATAAGTAATAGGAACCCCAAGTTGTAGCTTGCACGACCCTCTTCGAGGAGGAAGGTCTTCCCAAACAGCGGATGTTGGCTCCTGTTGAGCCTTGGTCTCCCATCCGGAACTGAAGCCGGGGCGAACAATGGTAACGAACCTGTATTCCCAATCGGTCTTCCAGATGATGAGGGCTGAGATAATGACCACTACTGAGCCGAGAGCATCAGCCAGGATGTGCAGATAAACTCCGCGAATGTTGAGATATCCCGCCGCCACGGGGTGTCTGAGCTGTTTCACGGCTTTTGTCTGCAACGTTGGAAAAGCTCGGTGAGCATAGGACGAATGTAGAATCAGTCACATGGAAAACCCATGCCGACATTGAAGCTCCTCGTGCTCCCTCGCAGTGCTAAGGACGAGTGCGTTAACTCGCCGGAGAGGCTCGTTCCTCTTCATAGCGATCCATAATTCTCACACAGACCAAGACTCGGAGTTTTTTCACGATAAACCTGACTTCGCGGTTAATCCCGTTTGGAAAAGTATCCCGAAATGAAAAGGTGAAAGCATCGTGCCTCAGACGGGACGAGAAGCTGACGCGGGACGGAGCTCGAAAGGAATGCCCCCGCCTCAGGATAGACGGGAAAGCTTGCATGTCAGGGACTGTAAGCCATGAGTCGAAACACAGAACAAGGAACAGCGGACGGCACAATCAGAGAGAAAAAAGGAAACCTTCCAAACGACTTACCTCGCTGTCCTAAAAATCAACAGAAACCCAAATGAGTGAAGTCGTAAGTCAGACTCTGACCAGAAACTCTCCCAACGGCAAAATACAAAATCGAGAACACATTGGCTAGTCGTTTCATTGACCGCTCCCGCGAGTGAGGGGGCGAGGCGGAATTCAGGACGCCAGCAATACGTGAAAAGTTGAGCATCCGGACGTGTATCGAATACGGTTGAAAGAAGAATGCTCAAGTTCGACTCTTCACGTCGGACTTTCATACGTGTGTATGCAAAACATGACATCCCAGAGAATCTATCGGGAGCTTGGTTGGGCCCCCTTGTTTTCCTCGGGAATCCCAGTTGATAATTCGCGACAATCAGCTGCTTTGGCAGGGGAAAAGCCTGGTACGTATGAGCGCGCCTTATAAAGCTTTCGGAATGGCGGAAGCGATCGATTAACCCTATGATCGAGTCTCCGATCGATGTTTCATAAAGTAGAATATTCTCGAAACTCCAGCGAGGTTCAAAACTCCAGAGCGAAGGCTGTCATGCTGTCATCGAGATCGCTGCGTTCCGGATGGCTAAAAACACGCGAAAGTCGCTCGCCGAGCACGGTCAGGTCTACAAAACCAAAAAGCCAACTCACCTCACTGTCCTACAAATAAGAAAAAAAAAGCAAAAATTAGTCGAACGTCACCACAGCGACAACTCTAGAACCAGTGCACTTCTACTGTCATAACCGCGGATCGTCATCATGGATCCAAGATCGATTAAGCCACCCGGAACTCACGTTCTTATTTCGGAAAACTCTACTATCGAAGACTGAGGAAGTAGCACCTCTCAGAAAATTCGAGACAGAATCTCCATCTCACTCTAGTTAGAGTGACTCTAATGAACTTCTAATAGGTCTACAAAGCCGCGTCTTTCATGGGAGCAAACGAAAGAAAACGATGTTCTAAAAGCGCTCAAAGCGCGACAATTCCTATCCTGAGGGAAATTTTCGATTGCAGCTCAAACTCTGGGCTCTAGGTGGGCGAGGAGAGACTATGCCACAATCGAAAACGACGTCAACTCACCTCGCTGTTCCGGTCGTCTTCGCTCTCATATTGGATCTTGTTATTGTGTTTCAAGCCGTTATCGATCGAAGGGACGCTCATATGATCTCTGGAAGACAAAGTCCTCGACCGTCAGTCTCTGACAAACGATACATGCAAGTTCGTATGTAAGAGACCCCAGGATAATAATGAGAGCTTCATGAGAGCATGGGGGCCGCTCATGGGGTGCTCAGCTCAGTTCATCAAGAGAGCGTACCTGTTGAGACTGGCAGGTCTCTTCTGTTTTAATGTAGGTGATCCATTCAACGATGGATCGTTGGAAGAATTGGGACTCCCTTTGATTTGACCTGTTTCGTGCGAATGACTGTGTCCATGTCCTCCATGAGAATGGCCGTGCTCTGCAACGAAACACGCGAAGCGAGGCTCTAAAAGATTGCCGATCAGGTAGCGTACGAGATTTTAGAGCGAAAATGCGTCGATGGATTCCGCGACTGGAGATCCCGTAGAATTGTCGGACACTGTTCCCCTCGAATGATTTCTGGACTCTAGACTCGGTGACCTTATCCTGCAGACCGAACCGAACGCGATTCAGCTGCGTTCTCAAGATTACGAAACGAAAACTAAGATACGCAGAAGAGAATCAAAAGGGGCACGTGTAGAAAATAGCCGAGTTTCGTTAAGGATAAAATGAGTTCAGTGAGAGTGAATCACCGTGGAAGAGGAAGAGTCCGATGATGTTGATAACCAGGCCCGCGACGCCAACGCACAGAATGAGTACGGGTTCATCAATGGTCTCGGGCTTGTAGAACCTGTAAGGAAGTTCTGTTTTTGGAAAACTGATTCATTTGCGCCGGTATTCAGCTATTCTCGAAGAATGAAGCTTGATCAAGACGAGACATTGAAATTTCGAAGATGTTATCATCATTACTGTCCGCGCCAGATTCTTTTTTTGGACTCGGATACAGGATCCGCCGCAGTCAGCGCGGAGAAGCAATCCGATCCGGCCGAATGAGGTTCGACGTCCCACGCGAACGAAAATGAGACTTCTTGCGAGACGCTCATTGAATCATGTACGACCAACAGAAGAATCACTGCTCACTGAGTGAGTTTGCTCCAAGTTTGGTGGACGACTGCCATGATCAGACGAGTTCGTAAGAAGTGATCTTCTCCCACAGGAGCAGAGAAAACGTGAAATATATATACTTGTCTGACCGCGTGTATCATTATCAGCGAGATCGATGCTCTCGAACGACGGATCAGCAACATCTCTCCAAGGAAGGGATCTTAGGGAGTCGAATCACGTCTGCCTCCTCAACGGATAAAAAACCGTGGAGCTTTGTTTACATTTTCGCGCCTCACAAACAGAATGTCCCGTCTTCCGTGCGTGACGCAACACAGAAAACTCGTAATTACGAGCACGTACGCCCCCCTCGCGAAAACAGGGGAAGAAAAACAAGGATCTCAATACGTCTGACGTTGAAAAATATGGAGGGTAGTGGAATGAGATCATACCGTTTTAAACTTTCAACAAGGATTGAGAAGCATAATGCCACCAGGAACACCGCATTTACCAGCGCGCCCAGCACCTGAAAACGAGAGTTTCGTGATGACAATATTTTGTTTTTAGGACGCATTAGAAGAAGGCGATAAGGCGTCCTTGCCCCGATCCGACGAAGCTAGGCTCAAGTGCAAATATTCACTGACCTCAGCTCGAGCCCAGCCGAAGGTGTTTTTCGACCATTTCTTCGGTGACATTTTTATGGACATGAAGGCAACGATCTGGAACGAGACCAAAAAAATTAGAGTGTATTGGGATTACCGGTCTGTGAGCTGCAGCTCCCCGCCAGGGAAACTATTTGAACGCCGATCCATCTTCCCGAACTACTGAGAAGGTGTTCTACTCATCCGCGAGCGGGGATGTTCATTGAAGAGGAAGATCCCTTTCGAGGACCTGGGTACTGATACTCCGCATCCGGATTCGTCTCAAGACTCGAGAGAAATCAAATCCATTGTTGTTCTATGTAGATTAAGGGAGATTCCGAGCAGGAAATGATTCCCTTCAGTCGCACAGATAACAGAAGCGGGAGCCGGCGAAAACGACTGCTACACCTCAGTCAGCGGCAAAGACGACGGTGGCGGCGGCGAAAACACCAATTATTACTGCGTCGTGTGCTAAGCATATCGCTAAGTTATTCTTCCTCCTAAATTCCGAACAGAAGCTCAAGGCTGTAGGAACTTTGTTCGAGTTCGTATGACAGCTCTTCCGTTCCACGGCCGAAGCAAGTTCCCTTGCCCGTTCTGGATTTCTGTGGGTGGACGGTTGGACGCATACTTCGGCGAGATCCTTCGATGAAAGACGGATGGAGCGGCTTATGTAACAAAGCAAGAAAGCGAGCGAGCAACGACGCGTCGTAGCAGCCATCGGTTGAGAAGTCCAAGGAAATAAGCCCCGTAGGGTTCGAAGCATCAGAAGAAGAAGAAGACGGAAGGGTCGCTAACCCCGGGAAAGTTCGCAAATACACGAGTCATGGAGCTATTTTTGGGGACCGGGGACGACAACTCTCTACAACATTCGTGACATTCGGATATCGTCACTCTCTTCTCCCGAATGCGGAGAATCCTACAAAGCCTTTATGAATCGTCCCGCGAGCGATACGGGAGACCATTTTCAGCGAGATTCTCCGACTCTTGGGGGAAAGGTGATTGAGCTCGCGTATAATATCTGAATCTCAAGGTTCGAGGCTGTCGGACTGCTTCCTGTCGACTCTGATCGTCCCTTAAGGAAGAACAAAATTCCAGGCGGAATCGAATGATGCAGCGGTAGAATTCTCGGAATACTAGCGTGAGGGAGCGAGACTCCGTCTTCGCAACACCTGACCATGAAATCCATTGAAAAATAATCTGGGTGAATAAACATAGCTCAGGCTTCCTCAGCGCGGCACTTCGTGAGCGACGAAGACCACTCGCGCGTGGAAGGACTGCGAACAGCGATCAAATCATGCGACTCAGACGCATTGCGCATATAATCTGTTATCTGACTTCCTGGAGGCGAGCTCTCTCAAAGGATGTTGTTTTCCTTTCTGGTAACACCTGCTCTAAGTGACAGGGAAACATGTTTCCTCCCGTTCCATACCGCGTGATAATGGAGACGCCGACGATCGTTTGGGAACACTCCTGAATTTCGGAACGCAGTATACTGTCGGCAAAGGATCTGCTCAAACGTAACCGAGCGAGAAGCTATGCAGTAGAACCGCAGAAGGCTGTGAGAGTCGTCGTTGCGGTGACAGAACAAGGTTTTCGGCCGAGCTCGATAGACGAAGATCTTCAAGAGGTGAAATCCACCAGGAAGGTGATGTCGGCCGCCAACAAACAACTAGTGGGTTCGCTTGCTTGCTTGAATTGGGAAATGCTATTAGCGCGACACATGTCTCTTCACATCCGAGCGTTGAACTCTGTCATCGATGCATCGGATAACCTTCGGATTCATCCCACGTGAGCTGCTCCAGAATCTCTTGGAACGCCATTACGACATTCTTAATCATGGTGTCCAAATAGCTAGAATGGTCCATTGTGAAATTCTGAGGGCTCGTCTCGATCGAGCCAACCTCAAGATCTGGGGAAAACTCTGATTCGTGATGACTGAGCTCGGGGGGGCTTTCGGGTTTAGGCGCCTGGCCTGCCACACCGTTGATGCTGGACCCTTCATCGATTACAGGGGTGAAGGTGCCTGAATTCATTCTCTCAGCACAGTCCGCGGGCTCTGGGGTTCCCTAGGATACAAGCTTTCCGTAATGAAGTAATGAATGGTTCCAGTCCTGTGAGCGGTCCAGTCTGACCAATAATATGGCCGACCTCTTATGGGAGACTCGGCCGCAGAACGAATACGCACCAGCCCCAGTGACTTGAGCAAAATCGAACAGTCACAATGGAGTGATCCTGTACGGAGGGGATGGAGGAGCTCATCAGAAGAGATAGTCGCCCAGAGATCGTTCTGGAATTAGCGGCGCACGGGAATGAGCGTGCACCAGACGTCGAACTGCAACCCGCGTGCGATTGAGACGGCCGCGGCCGTTCCTCGATTGGTTCCCCACTTCGGACACTGTCGGTGGAGCCGGCCACTCACTCAAATGTACGATGTTGGCATCAAGTTGCCACGATTGTACTTTTCCTGTTCGGAGATCGACGTGGGCTTTGGGCTTTGTTCCTAATGCTCGGAGACCCGGAATTTTTTGGCATCGTTCTCAAGAAAGCACCTGTTCAAGCCCACTGCTACAGATTTACTTTCATCAGCAGTCGAGAAAGTCTTCACCAAATGAGAGAACGGGCGTAGAAGCGTTTGTGGGCTGGAGCATTTGTGGGCGATGAGACGCACAACTGCGCACAGAAGAAAACGAGACGGATCGACAGACCGGAGAATCAACCCTTCAGTTTTCACTCGTTCGGAGAATACGCGCCAGCTCTCGACAACGACGTTCCTTCAATGCCATCGCTCCGAGAATGCACGTCAACAGCTCCGATTTCCGATACGAGCGATAAACAAACCGGCAGACCCAATCCTCCAATACCAGACTCCGCACAAGCATCACATACGACTGCAAGACTTTCAGGCGATTGCATCATGTTTTTTTTCGGTTTGCCGAAAAACACAATGAAATGAGCTTGTTTTTGACGACCATCCCACCGTAGGGCGAGATGACACCTCGAAGCTCAGAATCCGAGTTTGGCGGAGCTCATCTCACGCTAAGCGTGAAACGAGTCGCACAACGACGACGTGGAAAACCATCCGAGTGAATGATGCGAGAAAGTGTAGCACAAGCAGACTGTAATTTCCCGCCGGCGGCACAGGCGTTTAGGAATTAGCGCGCGTGTGTCGTCAAGCGCTTCGGACGATTTCCAGCCAAACATGACATGAGCCCGATCCGATTGGATCGACGAGTATATGTTATTTACTTCGGAAGAGCGATCGCTCCGGCGGACACCATAGAGATTCCGGGCGATTCTGTTTCCCTGTGTCTACCCGTGATAGTTTTAGACTCGTAAGCGGCTCGATCACGCCGCGTCAGGAGGGAGACAAATTCACATCGATTTCCTGCCTCACTAGACGCCTGAAGAAGCTCAAGCCCACCGTTTCCTGTGACGATACTTACAAGTGATACCACGTCCGACAACATGTGGAAGCTGTCCGCGACCAGAGCCATCGAGTTGGTCACATAACCGACTGTTATTTCCACGAGGAAGAAGCCCGCCGTGAGGACGAACATCATAATGAGACGACATTTTCTGCCCTCCATCGTTTCCGCCTGGTTGAATTGAGCTTTCGGAATAGGAAGCTGTGCCTGCAATAGTCGGAACGAGCCCGTCATCACTCGACACTCTACTGCGATAAAACCCAGTCCGGCTCTATTTATTCTGTGCCAAGCAATGAGCACCGTTTGAGGCCGCGTCGGTGAAAAATAATTCGCTGATGAATTCACTGTATTGAAAGCTCTCGTCTTGTTTGGCCGGGATATGACTAACCGTTGGGGGACTCTCTCTCGCGTCCTGGAATGAAGAGGCTCCTTTCTTCTGATCAGCTGGTATCCGATTTCCCTGAGTAGCCAAAATGGATTGTCTCGAACCGGACTTCTTCTTCGAAGCTTTCAGCGGTGTCCGAAGCTTCGAACCATTATCTGGCAGATAGATTCCCTGGAGATTTAGTAGCCATCATCGGCCTTGCCTGCAAAAGTTGAATAATGAGATTATTCTCCCTAATCGAGGTCATTCTATTATCAGCAGCGATGGAATCGGACTCGAAGCTGCTCTCTCCCGAATAGCAGAAATCGAGACAATTCCCCCAACTCTCGATCGGGAGATTACTATATGAGAGCAAATCGAAAGAGAAGCCCCGTCCCGGTCCATGAAAACAGATCAGAAGATGAACATCCTCCGGAAGGAGGAGAATGGTATTCTTGGATTTTCCCTCAGAAGATCTGCCACAAATCGCACTCTCTCCTTCAGTGTGTTCTTATACGATGAGAAGAGAAGAGATTCCAGATACGAAAGAAGCCCTCGTATTCAATCTCGGAAGCGCAGCCCAAGAATCCGCGCCCGACTCTGGGAAACTTCTTGACTGATGAGGACTGCGAAAACATCGAGGACTCTGTGCCCGTCGCCGGATTTTTCGGAATTTCATTCGTCATATATGCGAGACGCGGAGGCGTCCCCATCCCCTGGATGACATGAGCGATTCGTGAAGCCCTGGCTCGTTCTCCATTTCTAAAGCCTCGATTGGGAGCGTCCCACGAGACCGATCTCGGTCTGCCAGAAATGAAGTACCAGAGTGCCGGAATTCGATGAATTCAATGCACTCAATAGGATTTTCCCGCTCGAGGCTCAATCCACAGTAGGGGCCTAGGCTTGCGAGCGGGAAGAGCCTGAAAACACGAATTACGTATGCAGAGCACGACAGAGTAGCTACGATAAATATGTAAGGGCGTCTTATGTTTGGTTTGCCGTCGACCCGTACCAGTCCACGTCGTCGCGTCGGTAGCGGCGGCCAACGAGGCTCTCTCCGAGTACACGTACAGCATGAGTCGCTTTGCAAATCCTCGGGGGGAATCTTTCTTAATGCAAGCGGAACGGTTATCACGCTCAGAGCGGCGAGTCGCGACACTTCCATCAGCATACAGTTCAACAGCCAGAAAATAGTCCTTTACAAGCGCTCATTCAGTGTGATGTTCCGTGGCCACGTGGTCATCGGCGACCTTCATCAACGAGACGGCCTTTCCATGGAAACCGCCGAGTTCCCTCTTCTATTTCGGAGGGCATCAGAATCGATGACGCTTTCCGGGGCGTCAGACATTGGAGATCGTAGGTCGCTCCAACCAAGTGTGCTATTGAATCAAAATCCATCATAATGCCCCGCAGCACTCACTGATTGGAATAAGCACAGTCGCGGCAGAGGGGAGGGGGCAACAAGAAGCCTGAAATCTTCGGATCGACTTCTGAACGTTCTGAGCTTGACTCGCTACTCCCATGCTCGGTGTCCTCCACGCTCGTCCCCTCGATCACTGGAAAGTCTTCAGTTCATCGAGAATGATTGGGTTTGGGACGAACCGGCTGATTCCGAGCTCAGGACCGCTCGGGAACAGCAGCCGAATATGGAGGTTCGACAGACGGAGTCCCAACGAAATCTCCGATACTCCCCGAGCGATCCATTTCTCTTCTCGGGAGGGTGGGAAAGACTGGAAATAGCAATGACCTTGACACGGCCTGTTATGCTTTTGTAAAGGTTAGCGGCCGAAGCAGCCACGGCAGCGTCGCGGCGGCGCAGTCACATAAAAATTCCTCCTCTTCCATCGCTCCCTCCGTATCTCAACATCCTTCTCCTACTATCGTGTTCCGTAGCTCGACTGATTCCATAGAGAGAAAGCGAACTACAAAAAAAATGAAGGCAGCGAACGCTACGATGATGCCTCGATGTTCGGAGCTGTGACGACGTTTCCGCTCATTTCCGACAGGCAGTCGAACCCTCTGTCCCGACAGAGAGATGGACCGACGAAGCCAAATGAAGTGGAGGAAATGCTCTTCCCGTCCCTTCTCGAGAAGATTCTCACCGGATCCGAGGCAGAGGCCGCCAGGAGGTAGGAACGTGAAGTTTACAGCTGCCGGGGATTGTCGTCTCAGAATACGTGGTTGACGAGATTTGAGCTCACGCAGCCAAGGATATAATCATCATCGATATCGCAGTTCAGTCTCTTCCTCGGGCAACGAGCAAGCCGCAATGATCTGTTCCTCGAATTGAGCGAGACATAAAAGCCCCTCGGTCAACTCATTGAATCGCCGCAGTCGAAGGTCAATTCCTGACCCGGAAAAGTGGAGAAAGTCACAACTCTTCAAAGATCACGCTTGCCGAGAGGGAACGTCAGAGCCCACGAAGCGATGAATCGTGACGAGCCAGCTCTGTGTCAGCGGGAGTGCAGAGGACGTTTCTCTAGAGCCAACAACGTATATCCAGAGTATTTCCGAAAGAGCCACTCAGGCAGTAATGTCGAGAATCGCTTGATGGAGAGTTAAGCTCAAACGACTGGTAGTTTAAAAAGCCAGCGTCGGCGACGCCACACGCACAAGTGACCACATCCAGGGCAAAGCTGAGTGAGACGGTACTTGTAGGCTTGAGTAGTTCAACTATCCTCCTGATAAGATGCCTACCCGTCGACCTGCTATCCCATCGCTCCGCCGGCCAGTCTATCACTCATCTAGTCACCCCCATCCCGGTCTTTTTCGGTAGGCCGGGACGGAGTATCGATTTTAATTCGGTGCTTATCTTCACGCGTGGACCTTATCAGCCCGATTCATTTCTCCGAATCAAAAGCTCTGGAGCGACTTATTGTACATATACAACGCGTCAACTTAATCGATCGCATCGATTGCTCACCTCGAGCAAACAAGCCGGTGTCACCCAGAAATACCGGAGCGGCCGTACGGAAGCGTGAGTGGGACGATCAGACGCACGGAATTACCTCTTACATGCTTCGGAGCCGAGGCATTGGGACAGCGGCCCAGGCGACAGCAGCACCCTAAATTGTCGAATCGATATTCAAAGATTCGGCCGACCTCGACCTTCAAATCACGCCTGTCGATTGCGTATGGAGCGATGCTCTTCCGGATCCAATACCTCACGGATCGTGAAATCGTCAATTATGATGGACCGCAGTCCTTCTGTTCATTTGATCTACCGTCCGTACTTCGGAACGACACTGCATACGCTCAGAATCAAGGTACGATAATCATGTCCGATCGGCGGTTTTCTCTCCTTACGAGGGTCTGTGCGAGTCGCCATAAAATTCCGTCGCTTGCTCAGACACATTGCGGGAGCGTTGCCCAAGGAAAGACCCCGCGGATTCCGCGACTCGTCGACATCGAGTGGTCTCATTAATGGAATGAGGGCCGAGGTTGGGTAACATATTATATAAGATGAGCCGCCGGAGATATTTTCGGCATCAGAATTGGACACCAGAAGTTTTTATGCTCGAACAGCAACTGCTGCATACGAAAATCTATGAGACGGAAGTTCCTCATAAGGCCTTCGAGGCGTATTCTTTGTAATGGTTATCACATCTGAATAAGTGATTGTTCGATTGGCCGAAAGACACTCGAAGAATGCGAGCTCACAAACGAAAGAGGAAGATACCCCGACCCTCGAGATCCGTGACAATAGGGGAGATCGGCGAAATCGTATTCCGTGAGATGAGCGATGTGGAAGGGAACGACGATTGTTATTCGAGAAGCAATAATGTGCGAAGAAAACGCATCGGCGGGCGGTTTCTTCCTCGAGACAAAATCCGACATCGACTGACATTCGGAGTCTGAAGTTGACACGGAGCTTCTCCCGAAGAGACAGTGGGTCTTTGGTGGCCGTCGTCAACGCCACGGAGGCGGGTTGATACCACATCGTTCTCGACATGCGTTATGAGTGAAGTTACACATCTGTCATGATTCAGAGCGGAGTGATTCCGGAAGGAAATGAGCGATTGCAGCGTACCGATCAGGACCCCATGCGCGGGGCATCTCGGTCGAAAGCAATCGACATTTACCGTACGTGATTGTGAACCCATTGACGAACCTCTCTACCCCGCGAAGAACGAGGTCGCTGGTTCTCGAGAGACGAGACCGCGAAATTCGGGGACGGTTCGTTGTCTACCGGGGGACAGGTGAGGGAGTAAGGACTCGGACACGATGACCGAGGAGCTCCCTATTCCGCTACGGATTCGAAAGCGGAGAACATTTCGCTGTTCAAGGAGTCGGCTGATACGAATTACGCTGCTCGAAGCGGCCGAGAGACCCGATAGCCTCTCCAGGTTTCATTCTCTGTGTGATCACCGATCACCTCTTAGCTCTGATCACCTCGATGCTCATCCCAAGCGATTCGATTCCAATTCGACTTCTGGTTCAGGAGCCCCAATCTCCGGAATCAGGAAAATCGGCTAGAGAAAAGCTACCTGTTCTTGTCTTAGCCTCGTGAATCGATTCGACAATCGACCTTTGGAACCTCAACGTCCCCCTCGGCGTTTATGAGCGGAATCCGACACCGGCGCGATTTGATCGGCCTTACCACGAAGCGTATCTTTTGGTCGTGAGAGCATATCGGTCTCTCGGATTCTCAGAGTCCGGCGCTCTTATCGAGGATCATTCCGGTCTACGCGATTCTGAGTCATTTCCGCGATGCGGGGAATGACCAACGACGCGAGGATTTCATTGGCGGAAAATCGTGCGTCCAATGTCTACTTGCATGGTCGTCATCTATTTTTGAACAGCTCCTCTTCGGCTCACTCAAAGTTGAATGAAATACCAAACTACTCTGAATACTCCCCGAACGATGTCGATTCCTGCGTTTTCGAAACTTTCAGAGACAACGGCGGAACAGCGTTGGCGAGCTTGGAAACGGTGCAAAGTTTTGAAATCCATCAAATTATTCACCCATTTTTCTCTTCTCATTCATCACATTTCGAAGAAGCGGCGTCCGACCGAATGTACGGATTCAATCGCATCTCACACGCCCTTCCTTTCGGGCACAAACGAGAGAAATAAAACGAAGCGATTCGGGGGACGAACGGCAAGAAAGTTCATCGAGGCAACATTTTGACTGGGTTCATCGAAACCAACCTCGAGTCTTGCGCTTGACGACTCCGGAAGGATATTCCATGGATGGCGACTCTGAGGCCGTCTCGCGAAACGATTCGCGCGTATCACCAGCCTTATAAATCCTATCGTGGCCTTATACTATTCTCACTGCAGTGCTCTAGGAATCTAGGCTATGATGACCTTTAATATCAAAACTGTTGGGGGCTCGTTTATTCCGAGTCTTCTGTCAGAATTTCATACCCGTTTTCGAGTGTCGATGTCGATAGCTCTCTCGTAGATACTCGAGCCGTGGTAGATTCGGTTGTGATCTCGTGTTTCGGAGAAACGATTGGTGGTCGCATGGGCGACCATGTCCACATGGCCGAGCACGTCATCTCGGCATAGACTACGAGAATTCCAATTCAGCAAACATTGTAGCATTTCTCCGCGGAGAAAGCAAACTTATTCGAAGCTTCCTCTCTATAAGCTATTTCATGTCGGGCATGGGCCGTCGCGAAAGAATCTATTGCACCACTCACTCATGAGCGTAGGATCCGTCGGAATATCAGTATGATGATTGCGATTCCGTCAGCCAAAGCATGCCACAGGCGTGAAACTCCCGAAGGGTAGCAGCATGCGCCGGAGAACTTAAAATCCGCTTGCATCAGTGTTGATGTAGGGTTCAGGAACGCTTTTTGGGAGGTCTGATTCCGATGGGGCTTTTTCCGTGCAAAAACATTAGACCGCGGCTCTGGAAGCGCCAGCGAAGTGGACACCGCGACCCATCGAAAACCGGGTCTGAGCAACGGCTAATCAAGGATGCCGGATCGAGGGTCGAGTCGAATTGATTGCAGATCGGGGATGACACCGAAGCAGAGCCTACCGTTGGGGGACTCGATTCGAAACACCCTAATTCAGGATCATTTTTGGAATATGCAGGGCGGGCTCATTCTCCGTTCAAGAATGAATGAGAATAGAAGAGACAGACTTTCGATAAGTCTTCATATAAGCTTTTCGACGGAGCAAGAAAACGAGTACGGGGAACCGCACTCGATCCGGATCCCCGGAAAGGGCTGTCCAATCTTTGCCATAATCTTATCCCTCATTGTCGTGTCGGCCGACATCGATGGAGCATTCCGATCCCCTACCGAAATTGAAACGTTGTCAAACATCTCATCGGAAATCCTCTCATTCCACGGACAATATTCGCTCGTATCTCCGGCGAGCTTGCAAAAAGCCTCGCAGAGCCCCCGATACCGCCGAACTCATCGTCAACGTCTCCACCGAAAGGTCGCTCACTCAGTCCTCTTTCGGAATTACCGAACTCTTCGTGGTGTCGTCGTTCCAAAACACTCCTCGGTTCAGCGCGACAGAGCGGTCAAGAACGTAAACAGAACGCGGCAACTCGATATCGAACAGAACCGACGATCATCAAGCCAAACACTAAAAACGCTCTCGTGGAAGTTCCGATGCCTTTCCACAAACCCACACTTGCGATCTTCCAGGAATAGACAGACGTCACGGATAAGTCTGATTGAATCCTGCTCGAGCCGGCGAGTCTGGCCGAGTGACAGTCGCGTAGTCCCCATCAGCTGTAGTGGATGGCTGCCGGACGGCAGAAAACATCCATGGAGGAGCCTCGGAGACCGGATGATGAGGAATTCTTCCCCAGGAAAGCGAGTGTCTCATTAAGACACCGCTCGATTGAGTTCCGATGCACGGTTGATCATTGAATCGTCGTAGCACTCCGACGGTTTGTATAAAACAGGATGATGACAATCGATCGACCTTTGATATTTGAAGTGCTCACAGGCTCACCTTACAGTGAAAATCCTCCCTCGGCCTGCTCGTGGAGATCTTCTACCGCAGTTCCGAGATCTTCATCCAACGGAGTGGGCGAAGCGTAGACTCGAAGACCACTGATCACTTCACGGCTCTCGTATGATCTAGCACTCGCACGAGCACTCACTTTTCCGACGCTCCGAACTGTGCGTTTCGGTCAGCCATCTCGTTCCGGTGGTCGCGACTCAAGCATTTATGAAACCCGGTATTGAACTCGAAACTTGGGAGTTCATACACAATATCCGATCGACTCAGAAAAATTAGAGCTGACTACAGCACTGATTTCTTGCACTCCTTTTAGCTGCTGGTGCTGCGGCAGAAGCAGCGGTGGGAGAAGGTAACGGTCGTGCGGCTGCCACTGTACTCTGGGGTGGGTGATGCCCAACGAGCGGGTCCTATCGACTATGCTTGACGACACTAGCTAAACTCCTTGAGCTTGCTTGGTCTGCCTGTTTTGTTGCTGGGCTTTCCGTCTCACAGTCACTGCGCCCGTCGGTCTCCACACCGTCTCTGTAGGCTGATCCCGATTGTATGCTGCCTGTGTGTTCCGTGTGTTCTTAGAATATCGTCTGCTGCGTAGGCGAGGGCAGTCATAGCTGCGTGCGCGCTCTCGCCCAACCTCTCTCTCTCGACCGCCTATTCCTACCACTCGATCCCTTCATTTCATGCCGGTTCTTACCCACATCGAGGTATGCCCTGAGGTAGCCGGGGATGGGAAGGGGAGGATGAATCGGGACTGAGAGATCTGAGGAAGGTGCTCTCAGATCCCGCATGGAGGGGGAGCTTGTCTCCATTCATCCCAGCCCTCGGCTCACACGAATCTCATTGAAATCATCATTTCCGAACTTCTACGTTTCGAGTTCTGTCAAGGAGTCCCGATCCTGCTAGCTCTGGTCTCGTTAACAATCATGAATGCATGCAGATCCCTTTTCCGTCGAGGGATTCCGAATGACTTTCCGAGCTGGCTACTGCACGAGTAGCGTGATGGGTTGAACTGAGAGGTTTCATCGAAGAAAAGTCAAGCAAACCCTTCTGAGAAGTTATGCTGCACATTTCTTCCCCCAGACCTCTGCTATATGATCGTTTGTGGAGCTTCATTGATATAGGCTGGAATTGGAGAAAAGGTGAATCGTTTGCCTTACGCATCTTAGACCCAGGTCGCGGGCGGAGGACGGGGAACGGCCTTGCAAGAACCAGAGCTCTCAAGGAGGAGTCAGCCCCCACTTTTTTCGTGCTTTCAGAGATTTCTTCCCGACTCTACATTGATCCTCGCCCGAGCCCGCGAAGAAACCCATCTTCGAGTCCGGGGGACCGCGTCCCCGCATTTCGAAATTCACATCACCGAGAGCTGACGCCGACGCGGTCCGGGATCGATAGGCTCTCAGATTCCGGAAATCGCCCGCTAATGGAATGTGTCAGCCGGTATATCAGTTACGGAGCGATTCCTCCCCAGTAACGGTAGCACTACGAAGACTGAATTGCTTCTCAATAATTCCACATTCAAATTTCGACGTCAAGGACACGAACAAGTCAGAAAGCGATTCCACTCTACCAATGTTTCCGGAAAACGTGACCTTGGGTTCCCCTGCGTCTACTTCCGACTTCATAATCAATGCAGCTAATGAATCTCGATCCGTTCCGAGAAGCAAGCTCATGTCGTCCCGCTTCCGAGATGGACGCTCATAGACGCAAAACGCATGCTTTTTGACATGGAGTTTTGGTTCTCCGAGTCGTGGGTTTGCTCTGTCTTGGACGGCGTCAGTTGTCTCTCACATTGACGACGATTCCTTCTCAGCAATAGGAGATTCCGGACTCTATTTATTCGCAAGAACTGGAAAAATATCGCTCCGAGTGCTCAAAGTGTCTTCATGGTGGTGCAATAGGTGTCGATGATCTGATTTTCGAAGACGAACTTCTTCAGCTTGATGGCGATTCCCGCGAGAATCGCTAAGATACTGAAGTATTGAATCCAGGCGAATTTGAACATGTAAGCCAGTCCAGGCCTGAAGTTGAAAGGCTGTTCAACGGTGTTCAAGATGAGCGACATCTTGAATCCGCCAGTTTCCCGGCTGGAAACCCTCCACAGTTTGGTAACACCTTCGAGGACACATTTTGCTGTGCGAGGAAGAGAACACGTAAGAACACGCAGATCCACATCCGCATCTCATCCAATGGGTATGCTGCTCAGAGGTCCGCTCGAAAACGAGCGGGAACCCGGCCTTGCGTAAATCTTGAGCGTTTTAACGAACCTTTGGCTTTCGAATAATCTTTCAACACATCCTCCGTCGGGCGAGTGAAGTCAATTTCTCCGACGAGGTCACTGTAAGATTTGTAAGGCATCACAAAAGATGTCATCAATTTGAGATCAGCGCCGACCGTCAGAGATTCCCCTCGAGTCGGAGAGCTGTGATCGATCCACACCAGACAGTCGGCGACGAGGACAGCTAGTTTCTGTAAGGGAGAATCTCGAGTTCACGCGTTTCTGAATTCGATCGGCTTTCGGTCCACAGTTTTCAGACGTGCACCCGGGGCTGCAGTCATTCGTTCCTAAGAATAGGAGACCCTCGCATCGTCTCACGACTTCCACCCGGTCACTCGACGGGGACACCGATGGAAGACGAGGATCCTGGGAGTACGCCTCGGATCTGAGCCAAATCGACTCTCCCAAGACTCAAATAATTTACAGTCCGGGGCCCGAGCCATGGAGAACTCACCTGCAGTCGGGCTTCCATGCGGAGCAGCAGTTTGATTCCGGTCACATTCTTGAGATCGACGTCGATTTGGAATTCGTGGTGCTCTGGCTTCAGGTCCAAATTCGAGTCACTCACAGAATGCGAAATTCTCAAAAGTGGAGAAGTATTCGAGAGCCGAGCTGCAGAAAAAAATCTTGGTCGATTCGACGGTCTACATTTTTAAACTTGGTCTGCGGAGGGACGAGGGGAGAGATGCAACTGTTCAGGAACTGACCGGGTTGGGGTCTGCTCCAGAAATCGACACTCCCATTCGAGGTTTCGGTCACGATGAGATATTCTTTCTTGAAGTCAATCTTTGGTTGTTCGGAAAACAACTCGAGGCGGCGCCAAAGACCTGCGAACGAACGTCAGCGTCGGAGCTTTAGATCCTGTTTCTGCCCATTGTTCCTCGAAAAATTGCGAACGTTTAATTACTCCGCTTCGAATCCGATTCTCGGAGGTGTGGACATGACTCCCCCCTCATGCTCCGATCTTCTGGGAAGCCCCCAATGCCAGGAGAATCAAGAACGTGAATCATATTGCACGGTAGACTGGATATTCCCATAAATTCGACGAAATTGGGATTCAGTTAAATTTTGTTTTCTTCAAGATCGTATTCCCCAGACCATTCGAATACACCCTGACGTGAGTGATTCAAATGAGACGTCAATCAGACAGCGGCTTTCAAGATCTCTGAGGTCCGGAACTAGTCCCCATTTCCAACATGCATCTGAAGATGTTTTCACAGAATCATATTGCGTGGAGAATTATGTGCAGATGTGGAAGATTTCGCGAGGCACTTTCTCGATCGCACCATGCTCTCGGCCATGCGCCTCACCGCACCGGTATACCGATCGAGCCACTCACTCGAGACGCGGAACTATCACTCACCGTAGCTATGATGAACGAGTATCGCAGGAAATACGAGCACACATCCATAGAGAATGATCAGGAAAACGAACGCACTTGAGCAATATGTACTTCGATACAGATACAGCGAACCGGACCTGTTATGTACAGTGACCATTTCGAGTCTGAGGGTTTCGGTCCAGACAAGTTCAAGCTGGAGTTCCAAACCGGTGGCATACCATCCCGACAAGCGAGAACGCGATTTCCTCCATCAAAACTCCCTAAAGTCTCTACTTCCTCTAGCCCGTTTTTCAGAGTAAGGGGTAGGCCGCACGGGAGCAAAAATAGAATGTTACGTCTGTATCTAGGCAACGCATGGGGTATGCTGGGCGCTCGAGTGAGGCATCGTGGGAGCACCGTCCGATTCTCGTCAACATGACTGGGCCACAGAACGATGTGTCCATAAAATCGGCAGACTATGCGAAATTATTCGGTTGAATATGCGGAACCATCCGACAATGGAGACGGGTTTCCGATCCGTCGATCGGTCCTTCTCGATTCTAGCGCTTCATGAATAATAATTTACCGAATCATTCCGGGTAAATACAGTTCGGTCTTGAGGATCGACGAGCGAGACAATCTTCGAAACTCTATCCAGCCGGAACCAAGCGGATTCCTCCCTGGTGTTATTGGCAATGAAACCGATGGACAGTCGTGAGCGAGGGCGTCTCCTTAGGTTTGACCTAATTCAATGAGAGACCACCGGCGAGAGTGGAGGATAGGGATGAACTTCACGCACCCTTCCTCGAACGACCTTGGAATCGAACGAGAGATTCCTCCATAGCTTCAGATAGACGTCGATATCTTTGTTCGAACCGATTCATGGCTCTGTTTTTCCTCTGTGCTCTCGGGGCTCGGGAGCGTGAGCGTGAGCCGATGGCCCGCTGTTGTGACTACGAGCATGAGATGCGTTCATACAAAACTGGCGACTACCATCGAGAGAGAAATCTGACAGAGCCATATGATTAGCCCGGTAGGAGTTTCTGCGCTGAGTACCGCATGGATGAACTTCTCCGCTGAGGATAACAGAAGAATCATCCATGGACACCCTTGAAGTTGTATGGAGCCTCTTCTAGGTGCTCAACAACCTGGAGCTCGCTGTATCAAGCCGAGATCCTCCTCCTTGCTCGGGGATTCTTGAAAGAACAATCGTTATTTAGTGCGTCAACGGGCGGCTTCACAACTTGGGAATATGTTCGACAGCGGAACATCGCTTTCTTCGCTCCTGACTCAGGGTTGGAGCCCTCTGGGAGCTGATACGAATTACAGGAAGCTTGAGCTTTACGAGATGCAATGGCACGCTCAGTTACCGGTTCATTTGCAAGGTGAGCATATCTCGAGATCGATAGCGGAATAAGAAATTCAATTGGAGCCCTCGAACTCTCGCACACATGTTTTTCTGACTTGCAGATTTCCTCGTCGCGGTCGCGCCTTTCGGTGGAGCGATCGCTCTACTGCGTAAAGACAGGGTTGGGAAACCAGGAGAATGGATTCATGTTTTCTCGGCGGCTGGGAGTCCTATCAAAAACATTCGGTGTGTGGAAGAAGGAAAACTGCCGCAGATATCTCGGGTCTAGGAACTCATAATTTTTTCCGCTCAGTGGATTCTCACAAGCGAATCGTTTCGACATCTTCTAGTTGGGAAGGGGGAGCGATATCGAACCTCGGGTGGTCCGCTTCCGAGGAATTGGTGGTCGTCAGCGTCGACGGTTCTGTCCACGTCTTCCCCTTGGATCCTCACATCGTTAGAGTGAAGACCTCCTTCACACTAGGGAAAGAAGCCAAGGACCTCGGGGTCATAGACTCACGGGTAGGAAATCTTCAGTCACGAAATCGTAAAATAGGTCCGCCATCGATGCGGGGAAAAGCTCAATGCTGTCGCCGTTCCAGGTTTTCAACAGCCGACACAATGGGAGCACTGGCGTCGCTGTTTTGACTGCTGCCTACAGATTCTTCGTGGTGAAATCCCTGCAGGATCCAAGAACGAATGCCTTGAAAGAAATCGGACTCGACTCGCCCCCTTCTTGCTGGCAGGTCAGGAAGCTCATTAGGATCTTCGTTGAATTAAAGCTCTGCTGAGAAAAATCGATTCGGTAGAATTCGAAGCCCCGGAGAATTGAAACTCCCATCGACATCCCGTTTCCAGGTGGTATCCACTGCGGACAACCTACGAATAATCGTCGCTAAAGATACCCTCATCTACATCCTCGATGTGAACGACAGATCTCTGAAACAAGTTTCGGTGAGCAACCTATTCTCCGACGGACACGAGCTGCTCTGTCAGATAGAACTCATCGACGAGATTGTTCCCGATCCCCCACAGGTTCATTTCGACTCCGGAATAACGGCGATCACTGAGATGTGCTTGTCGTTCAATCAGCAGCAGTTGGCCCTGTTCGCGGACACGGGAGCTGTTTGGATGGGCTTGTCGGACTTGAGCATGAAGAAAAGCGAGCACAATACAAAGTGAGATCATGCCGAGTTTCTGCGTAGCATGCTGCCATCAAGCTCTTTGCCCTTCCCTTCTTATCCTTCAATCTGAGGGCATGGCGAGGAAGGGGATCCGATGCTCCCGAGGGCGATTCTATTGTTTTCCGAGTTTTCCAGGACAAGCTTCCCGAACACTTTGTGTCCTCGTGGCCTGAGTAAATTTTTTTTGATCGCCATAGGAATCGAGGTCGACCGAAAATGATGGTCTGGTGCGGAAAGGAGGCGGTTGTGGCGACCTGGAACAATCTCCTCATACTGGTGGGGTTTGAGCAACAGGATATGCGATATGCCTTCGATGAAGCCATCCACGTTGTTGCCGAGCCAGACGGCTGCCGCATCGTCTCCAACACCCGACAGTACCTACTGCATAAGGTCAGACTGAATTCGGCATTGAGCTGAGGACGAGCATGGGTTTCGATATCGTGGACGAATTCGGTAACGGCCCGCAACTCCCAGGTGCCGAACGAAGTGAACGACGTGTGTAAGCTTGGCTCTTTCGCGCCGGGACGACTTCTACTCGAAGCCTCAGAAGCCTACAGGAAACATCTGCACACTGCCGATGATTACTTGGCATCCATCAAAGAAGACGACCAGTTGGACGTTGCGGTTGAGCAGTGCATAAGAGCGGCCGGACATCAATGGGATGAAGTGAGAATCGACTTTCCTGCTCTGTGGGGTTTCGTTTTTATATACTTACGGCTCGCGCCAACGCACGTTTTTTTCGATCTGTTCGTTCCTCGAATTTCCGTTGGCAGTGAGTTTCCTCCCCTGTGCTTCCGGGGCGGTGTTGTTGGGCGGCACTCGACTCCTCGACATGCCGAGTAATCTCGATCTGGATCTTCTTCCCGCACTTTTTAGGTCACTCAAAAAGCGCTCCTGAAGGCCGCTTCCTTCGGCAAAGTGTTCCAGAGCGAGCAGAAAGATCCCGACGAATACGTGACCATGTGTAAAAAAATGCGGGTTCTCAATGCCATCCGAAGCCCCGAGATTGGAATGCCTTTATCTTTCCGGTCAGTAGCCACAAGCTGGATTCGAGCCACCTACGGAGTGTATAGGACTTCACCTCTATGCTGAGCTCTCGGAATTTCAGACAATTCGACGGTCTGGGCGAGCGGGTCGTGATCGATCGTCTCATCGTGAGGCAACACTGGCCAATCGCTCAAACCATCTCATCGTTCCTTAAACTGGGGATGGAAAACAAGATACTCGTACACTGGGCTTGCTACAAAGTTGAGCAGAAGCATCTCAAGACTGACGAAGTTGCCAAGGTGAGGGCTAGCATGTCTTATCAGGAAACATCAGTTAATTTCGAAACCGAGGCCTCGATATATTCCGACACGAGGGCAAATGGGTCTGCTGCCTGGCTTCTTCCGGACATATCACGGCAGGACAAGGAGCATCGTTCCCCATTCTCGCTTTATTATAGGCTATAGGTGAACGTCTTGCGCATGTTCCCGCCATTCAGTATTCCGAGATCGCAAACAGAGCCGCAGATGAAGGAAGGAAAGACTTAGCGGTTCTGCTCCTTAACTTCGAGCCTCGCGCCGCTGAACAAGTTCCTCTATTGCTCAAATTAACGAAACCCGAGGATGCTCTCATGAAGGCCATCGAGAGCGGTGACGCCGACCTCGTATACCAGGCCATCTTCCATATGAAGGTTCGTGAATATCTAGGCGGAAATTCCCAATCGTTATGATCCGCCGTGAGGATGACTTCACGGAGCGGATGCCTGCCGTTCCAGGACCATTCACCCGCCGGCTTCAACTTGAGTCTCCGGAAATTCCCCGTGGCACTGAATCTGTATCTTAAAATGTGCCGGGAAAACAATAGGGAGATCCTGGAAAACCTCATCGACCAAGAAGATGATCACGCGGCCATGGCGAAAATAAAGGTGAGGCTCATCTTCCTCGAGCCCAGGTATCGGTAAAGCCGTAGATTACTGACTGAGCTCCTTCTAACAGATGGAGGACGCGGCAGCTACACCTCAGCGAGAGCAGAAATTGGCGCTCCTGAAGACGGCGTCGGAGCAGTTCAGGCGGGCACCGGATGAGTTCTCGGCGAAACAGATGGAATTGCATGTGAAACTATTGACTATCCAACAGAAGATGGAGCAGAAAGAGCCTTCACGGCAGCTCTTCGGGAAAAGTCTCAACCATACTATAACGCTCCTGCTGAAGGTGAACGAGCGCTCCTTTAAGGAAAACTCTATCACCCGACCCTCGCGAGCAATTGAAATCTCATGGCTTGGTATCCGCTAATTCCAGGATGGAGAATTCCGAATGGCTGAAGATCTCAGGAGAGATTTTGCCGTCAGCGATAAGCGTTGGATGTGGTTGAGAGCCCAGGTTTTCGCGAAGTGCGTCTATTTCCTGTTTCTCATGTACCTCGACGTCACCGTATATATTCCCCACCAAGGAATTCGTTCAGCTATTAGGACGATGAATTTGAGAGGAGTCGTTGTTCGCAGGGAAAAACAGTGGGGTGAGCTTGAGAAACTCTCGAAACTGAAACGCATCCCATTGATTGGCTTCGAGGGTTTCGCGGAACTATGCTTGCGAGTGAACGATAAACAAGAAGCTTTGAAATACATCCTAAAGCTCAAGGAGGACTCCAAGGTTAATTACGTATTGAGGTGCGTCCAGCGGAAGGGATTACAATTTTGATCGATGTCGACTCCAGCAGGCATTGGAACATACGAGTTCGAATAAATCATTTCCAGGTTCACGGATGGCGACATCTCGAAAGCTGCTCGCTTAGCGTTAGAGCAGAGAGATTTGGAATGCCTACATCTCCTCCGAGAGAAGGCTATCGAGAAACCGAAAACGGCCTCGCTCGCCAATGAGATTGACGAGTTCATTCTCACCCTTAGCGCCAAAAGATGAAGGCAGCCTCCGGGTGCTACTTGGGTCAAATCAAGGAGTTGATGCATTGGGCTGATCTATAGTCTCCCATCTGAAAGTAAAATTAAGCGCTAGTTGCAGTCCCGATGGAGTCCGATCAGACTTGAATTCCAGAAACGAGAAAGTCATGATTGTTGATTCCTCGCGACTCACCGATAACGACGAGAGACGGTCGCAAGATGCCGTGGGTTTACAAGATGAGCTTGGGATCCGGTCCAATTTCCAAATAAATAACTGTGATTTATGATCAGAAGAAAACTTGTCGACGCTCTTCCCTTACAATCAGGCATTGACCGCTCCTGATCGAGCAGGAGTTTTATTGCAAGCGACGATGGCCTCAAACAAAATAAATATACAAGGGACTCGATGCATCCCCGAATCGAACCATACGTCAACAACGGAGGTGCGCAATATCGATCGAAATGGGTTGAAACTTTCAGATTGACGATTTCTCCCTGTTGGAATCCGGTACCGCGGGTTCCAACCACCACGAAGGCACCGTAGGATCGCGTCTCGCGTTTTCGATGAAACGAGTGAAATTCACGTATGCGGGTATAGGAGCGTTGGAGTGTTCGAAGCAATCTCTGCAATATTCGAAGAGAACCAGTCAGAACGTCCAAGAAGCTACAAGACTTACTCAAGCCAACGAGCGCCTCAGAGAACCGGATCCGCTGTTCGTCGCGAGTAATTGGAGAGGCCTTGAATCGTGACTCACCGTGAGTCATAAATGGACGACATGGTGTTTGAGACCGTACTAGCCATCGAGGATGAAGTTCTGGATGGGGCTTGAGAGGGGGGCCGATGCTCGAGTATGCTCTCGTCGAAGACCCTGATCATGATCGTCATATCCGGTCGTTCGTTTTGCGACCTCGGGTTGTCGGAGAACGCACGGAAGTGCCGACTTCCGAGTTCTTCGACGACGTTCTGAGACACTCGATTCAAAACATTACCAGATTGATCGTGAGCCGTGCACTTGATGAATTCTTCCCGAATCTGCTGACACAGACAGTCGGCGAGCTGTAAGGAGCGAACGAATCCTTTGGTCTTCGGGGTGAGGGTTTAGCGCCCAGACGACGATGACTAACGACGACATGGGTGTGAGTAACCGAGGGTTCTGCACAAACGTGTCTGTCAAGCTCCTCGTTACGAATATCTCGGGATACAAATGCTGACAAGGGAACGTAACGACTTGTCCCCCGCCGAATTTGCTGAAACTTTGCCCAAATATCCACCTAATGTTTGGTATCTCGGGATACTCAAGCTGAGTCTAAATAAAATCATAGCGAATCAGAGTCCGACCAAGCGCCGGCTCCCGTGATTCCTCCGAGCCCGGGTGGGTGCGTACTCACCTCCGAAATGTCTTGACAATTCGGTTTCAGATGACTAAGCACTTCGAAAACTCCAGGTGAGGCAAGAATTAGGAATTTCCAGGTCGGCTGAATATTGAGCACGAGCTCCTCGGGCTGAATCCGAAGTTCCGGCAGGCTGTATGAAAAAGTGGGGCTGACGTTCTCGAATCCGGCGTATGCGCCTCGGTTCATTTTTTGTTACAGAGCGCACTTACCTCTTCAGAACCGGGTGTCCTAAGAATCTTGTCTGACGCACCTCCGCCAAATCGAGATCAATCAAAATTTGGGCCCCAAGTCGCAGTTTCTCGTCTTCGTTTTCGCGATTGTGACCGCACGTGAGGACGGATGCGTCCCACGGATCTGATTCTACGTTGAGATGATGATGGGAAAGGGATAATTGAGATCGTTGCCGACATCATGTGTCATTTGGGCTCCATCGGAGGACTTGAGTCAACGATCGACAGACGGACAGAAACAGCTTTCAGGTTGGCAAATAGCGAAGCGGGATAGATGACATTATTAAACACCACGGCATCCTTCGATGACTCATCTCCTTACCCGCAGCTCCTTCTTTTTGGTGAGCGAGAACCGCGACGCATTCTCCAGCATATGATAAAACAAGTCGGTCCCCGACGGTAACGCACAGAAGTCCTGACGCGGTCGAATTGAGCTCGCGCTGTATGAGGGCCAAACGAGAGGGGTCGGCCAACGACTGCAGTTGGCTATCCTGAAATCCCAGGGAACCTAAGATATCGAGGACCTTGGCCGGGGTCGTCTACTGACTACTGACTCAATGAAAGCAGATGATTACTGGTCACTCACCAGGTTTTCTGACGCGATTTTTATGCGAACGCTCTCGAGCATGAGATCATCTATACTTGCTAAGTATTGCTTGTCAACGAAACTCCAGGCGTCCTTCAGCGTGCAAATTATCTGCTCAGGTGTTTGATTCATCTCTAGCTGCCCGAACAGGAGCTCAGCAGGGAACGTTAACGCAGCAAATTTCGCGCAGCGGACAGATCCTGAACCCGAGAACACGGCGTAAATACCGATGTCGTCCCGTCTGCAAACCATAACACGAAATCCGTTAGTGGCTCCATGAGGTATGCATATTCTGCGAGACATCGATAAGCCGAGAAGGTTCGGGAGCGTTTCCCCACGAATGTTCCGTACAGGTAATTGAATCCGATTTCGTGGAAGGAGTGCTTCTCTTTCTTGTAACCATTGCTTTGATAAAGCTGATTTGTCAGCGTTCCCAACCGAGACCGAGGACACACAGGGAGGGCATGGGTCCAATCATCTCCATCACTCATAGGAATCTCTTCCGGGAGATTCGCGAGGTTGGTCGGCATCGTCTACGGAGGGATCTGAAATTTCACAGCAGTCCGTGAATTCGAAAACTTCATGCGGCCTTGAATCCTCTTGGGCTGGATAGGTGAGCGAAATACAATATCGCCAGAGAGACTCCAAGAAGTTCCGAAATCCAATCCACGCATTTTGACTCTGCCAGAGCGGCTCGTATGACACGCGTCTTCCGCGAAGGAACCGGGAACCCCCTCCCAGGACCCGTAGGTATAGCCTCAGCTGCCGGTTCATGAATCCATCGAGGATTTAGTCATCACCAGAGGAGTGTCTTTAGTCATCATCGGAGAAGCACTGGGGCGGCTGGGCCGGACGCAGAACCCATGCATGTATCAGCGACGAAGGGTAGGGGGATGAGCTCATTTGCTGGAGCAGGGGACATCTCGGACCTTCAGATGCCGAGGCTTTGGGAGAGGGGTAGACAACACTATCGAAAATTCCGGAGATGGACCCCGCGTTCTGATCAGGAAGCTAGCTTCTGTGTAGTTCAATGCGGTATTCCCATTCGGTGCCGGGATGCGCGTCTCGACAAAATGACCAGTAAGGAGCGAATGACCACGAAATGGTCCGGAGGATTTCGCCTGGGACGGCAATTTATAGGAGAGCTTGTACCTAGTAGGACATACACTCGACATTCGAGGGGAGAGGAAGAAGTCAATCTGCCTGTTTCGAGTCACAATCGGCCAATTTATATATATATGTACATATATCCATATCCATGACTCTAACCGTCTGACTGACAAGCAGACATCTAGATCCGGGATCAACGGATCCTCAGGCCTTCCAACGACTGACACAAAGAGAGCTGCAAGGGGGTGATATTTACACAGTCTTCAACGGCCACGGATGAAACGAACTGATCGTGAACCGAGAGTATCGGTCTCGAAAGTTCTTATCTCCGAGAGGAGCCTGGATCCTGCGAAATCCTCCGCAAGGTCGCTCAGAAGGTCCGAGCGTCCGGGGACGGCAGCTCCCCATCGCAATCCACATTCTCGATCCCATCTGTCGATGGACCACTCTATCGAGACCGAGGGACCTAGGCATATTTTGATGATGGCATAATGGATGGTGATGATCCCATTGCACTGAAGGCTGCTCAGTCGGCCGGATCATCGAGGAGCCCAGCGAAGAAGTTGTTCTTCTTAGTGTTCATTGCCATCTTGAGATCTTGGCCCTTGCCTCGCTTCATCGAGGCTTTCTCCTCGAGACCTTCGACACTCCAGAATTTGACGAAGGGCTCTCCACTAGTACTGGCGACCAATTTTTTCTCCCGGTCGGCGGCAATGGTCAAAACAGGGAATTCCGAGTGCTTCCCGATGATTCCAAGGGGTTTGTTAGGGAAGAAATTCGCTGCGCGAATGTTTCCGTCCCCGCAGCCATAGACGACCACGCTGTCCGAGAGAGCAACCATACTGTCGATCGAGGCCTTACTGATCGATTTCATTGCGTTGACGATGTATCCGAACTCCTCCCAATTGAATATCTCGAACGAGCCGTCGCTCCCTCCGCAAACGATTTTTTTGTCCTTGACCAGCGCCAGGGACAGGAATTCCTCGTCGAACACTTCTGATTGCATTATAGTTTTCTTCTTGCGGATATCGAAGGCGGTCAGGGTTCCCTCAGCAGAGGCGGCCAAGAGGACTTTCTTCTTTTCAGGCTCAATAAGTAAATCCGCGATGTAATCTTCGCTCTCTTTGAACTCGTGGACGGGACTTTTATCGGAGGTCCGATGGTCCCAGATCCGCACGGCTCCGTCTTCGTCGCCAGTCGCAAATAACCAGTCGTCAATGAATGAAAAAGCGTACAGAGAGGACAGGTGCGCGTTCTTGATATCTGAGACGGTTTTCATCTCCTCGGCGTCTATCACTTTTATCGACTTGTCTTTGGAGATCGAGAACAAGAGTTTCCCATCTGCGTTGTACTTGATGCCCCGCGAGGCTTTCTTGTGAGCTTTAACTTTGCTCTTTAGTGTATTGCCCTGTGTCGAGTAATTGTAGACCATGATTTCTCCCTCTATGGTGCCAAGGGCGACAAGATCCTCGGAGGGGTGCATGGAGAGGCAACAGGGGTTCGACTCGAGATTCAGAGGAGGAGGTACATCGTGATCTTCATCGAAAGCGTCCTCAGCAGGTGTCGGAGTGTCGCTCTCACCATCATCTGAATCTTCTTCGTCCTCAGAATCTTCATCTACTACATCGACATCTTCGTCAACCTCGTCTTCGCTCTCCCAGTCATCTTCACCCTCATCGTCCTTACTCCGCTCCCCTTCTTCCTCCTCGACCGTTTCCTCCTCCGCTCTTCTTTTCTTTGCGGGGGGAGAAGTTTCTTTCATGGGTGACATCCTGCAAGGCTCGACTGTGTGAGTTTTCAGGATTCTGGAGGATCTTCTTCAACGCGACCTCATCGTAATCTCTGACACATTCGGGGATCGCTGCATAGACGAACGGATTTAGCCGCCATCTGCGAAACTCACCTGCGTATCGCACCGAGAAAAAGAACACAATTCAGTGTAACTCCGAAAAGCGAAGAGTACTTTCTCGTCGGTGTCCCACGTGCAGAAGTTGTTTGTTTACAGTAGACCGCGGGCAGACGGTCTGCCCTCGGAGATCCCGTGATTTAAGCAACCAACTCCAAGAGCTTTCGGTCGCGATACCTCAAGCCGATGGCACTCATTTTCGAAGCTCCACGGATTCGAGCTCGACAACACCGAAGAAAGATGTCGGCATATCACGGGCACGAGAATTCCCGAGGATTCGAAGTTTCCCCTAAGAGATTTCGATACAAGATCCTTCGGGCGAAGTGGATAGTACCTATAGATAGGAGCTCTCCGGAGTGTTGTTAGGCACTCACTTTCGCTCTCTGGCATAGGAGGAAGTGGGTGAGATTAATAGCTGCTCGGTAACTTCAGGAGTGATGACGACGTTCACATTTCACTGGAATCGGGAGACAGGTTGCTCAGCTGCTCCGAATTCACCACTGCCGTCCGTGGGATAACATTCTGGCAACAACAGCTGAGTTTGTTCCCCCTCCTCTCTCTGGTGAACAGGTCTCGGCACAATTCCGAATTGGAAGAGGCACCGGTTTGGACGGGACCCAGGTCCGATGAGGAAGAATTAACTTCGCCCATGAGCAGCTGCAACAATCGAATAATTTGATAGATCGTCGATTTCCCCCGGCTTTTCTCGAATCAAGGGGCATGTACTGAGAGAAGATAAATCTCTTGATAACAAAATTCAATGAGCTCCAAAAACAGCTGACCGAGGTTTCTCAGAGTACTTGAGTATCGTCTCTGGACCGTGGGACCTCTATAGTGGATGGGTCTATCTCTACGTTGCTGTTCGGAAGACACCGATATACAAAATTGAAATGGTTTCCCGATTTCTCAGAAATGTCTCGAAGCAGGCCATTTGGGCGCACCAGGTTTGTTTCTGGGA
This sequence comes from Galendromus occidentalis, assembly GCF_000255335.2. Lineage (NCBI taxonomy): Eukaryota > Metazoa > Arthropoda > Arachnida > Mesostigmata > Phytoseiidae > Galendromus > Galendromus occidentalis. Next base: position 72,724 of record NW_003805071.1, on the reverse strand, counting down.
GAAAGCTGGATCTACTGCGGCGCTGGATCCTCCTCTGATGACCAGTGATAGTGAGGACTGCCGATTTTCTCCGCCGTCCGTCGCTTCCTCGTACTTCTATGGAGTCGCCATGTATCGGTGCTAGAGTTTTTCCTCCCGTGATAGTTCTGGTGCACTGACGCATAGTAAGGTCGGTGGAAAAGCGGCACGAGTTCTCGTTCCTTTGGGGTTCTCAATCGAAGACGAAACAGATCTGTGTTGCGCTTCGGAGTCCTGCCGCTCAGATAGCAGTGATGTCAGATGACACACCTGAGATGGGGTGGATACCCGAGAAGATCAGATGAATTTCCTCGTACTGACTGGGACGCGCTTTCGGGGGACCCTGTCGAGTTTGAGATCGCGGGGAGCGTTCACGAGCTTATCGAGAGCTCTCCGAAACTCCCTTGATGGCGAGGTAAGACGCTAAACGACCTTCGAAACTTTCACAGCGCCTCGCGCCACCTGCCAAGTTCTCGAGTATGGCGATCCACAAGGGGGACATGTTATCCCGCCAGTCAGAGCTTCCGAAGCTCCCGGTGCCTCCTCTGAAGGAATCGGTCGATAAGTACCTCGAGAGCGTCAAACCTTTCCTCAGTCAGGCAGAATTGGTCACGACCCGGAAGGTTAGTATCCAAAGACTCCCGGAGCTTCGAAGTAGTGCTCCCCATCTGAGAATTTAATTTTCGCTAAAAGATCCCAATGAAAAAGATTCAAAGCACCGCTTCGATTAGGCTGATATTACGCTACCTGGGATACCGACTTCTTCGATAGATACGTATGAGGAAGTCTCGCATCAGGATGCTCATTGAGAATGTGTGCGTTCCAACTCGAAGTGAAGAGTGACCGTGACAAATTTTCCTCCTCCGGAAAAGCAAAAGATTTTCCGAACTACCAGAACCACCAGCGAAGCTCCAATTAGGATCTCCCTGCGGGGAAACCGCGATCCGGCGCTACCGATTGAGCTCGATCCTGAGCGAAATGAAATCAAGTATCGAATGACCAGATGATCTCCTCTCTGCGCAGCTGGCCCAGGAGTTGGTTGCACCAGGAGGTGTGGGGGAGACTCTTCACAAGTTGCTCCAGGACCGAGCCACCAAAACGGACAATTGGCTCTCCGATTGGTGGCTGGAAGGCGCATACTTGGGATACAGAAATCCAGTTGTCGTGAGTTCTTCTCGGTTTCTCTCGATTCGGACCATTACATGTATGATATGATTTATTTGTATATATTCCCCCGAGTTGAGCTGCCTTGCGATCACCTATAACGACGGCCTAATAATTCTTGTAGGTGTACAGCTCTCCTGCCATGGCCATGCCGCGGCAAGAGTTCAAGGACTTCAAGCATCAATTTGCTTACGCGGCCTCTCTCGTGCAAGCCGTTCTGGATTTCAAGGTTGGGCCCGGTGAAAAGAGTCTGATGATGATAATTCACCGGATCATCCCCGTGTTCTTCAAAGCTCGTTTCATCTGGAGCAGACAAGGGAACTCTCAATCGCTATCTCGCCCCCAGGCTCACATCGACAACGAAACTATGTCGACTGAAGTCCAAGGTAAGGCGCCTCTGGATATGATGCAGTACAAGAACATTCTCGGGACCCATCGGGAGCCGCACATCCCGCTGGACAAGCTATTCCACGCACGAGACAGCAAACACATCGTCGTGGCCTATCAGGGAAATTTTTATGAGGTCAAGGTTTACGACACTGAAGGCAGGCAGCTGGCGACCGCACAAATCCTCCAACAGCTGCACGAGATCCGAGTTGACAGTCTCGAGAAAGGCAAAGGCCCTCAGGTCAGTACCATGGACGGAGCTCAAAGAACATCGTCAGCGTGTGAGCAAGACTTACCTCTCCTGACTCGCGGATTCGTTCAATCGATCCTGACGCGCAGGTCGGGATTCTCACGACCCAGCATCGCGATCTCTGGGCGCAGAGCTTCGAAAACCTCTCTGCACATCCGAAGAATCGGCAGTCTCTCCAAAGAATAAGGTGATTCCTCATCAGACCTATTGACTTCTATAGAGCTTCAGGTTCCCATTCCCAGCGATCCTTGACGACGTACGATTGTATTCCCAGAGACGCTATCATTCTCCTATGTCTGGACGATCCCCTCACAGAAGTTACTCCCTGGAGTACAGTTTCTGCTCAACAGCTGCTGGTGGGTGGTAAGAACGGAGAGAACGCCGGCAACCGTTGGTGTGACAAGGCAATCCAATTCATTGTTGGTAAGTGTAGTTTAGCCACCATTGGCGATGCCCCGGTCACTGTACCCTAGCACGGAGATGGAGCCTCCTGAATCTCTTGCTTGTCTTAAAATTAGGACTCGAGGGGAACGTCGGCCTACTGTACGAGCACTCGCCAGCAGAAGGGCCCCCTGTCGCCGGCTTGCTCGATTTTTGTGCGAAGCAAGCGTCCGTGTGGCCGATCCCGCCGGAACAGAGCCCTTTCCGGCCAGAGAAGCTGGACTTCACCATCAACGTTGGCGTGAGGAATCTTCGCATGTTTCTCATAGAACTCGGCCTGGACTCGAAATCGAGCCTTGGGCGGGCCGAGATCGATCGCGTTCATAGAAAAAACGTACGCAAGCTCTCATCGTGAACCTTCCTTAATCTTGCAGATCGGGCAGGACATTCAAGTGGCGAGGAATGATCTGAAGAAGCTCGTCGACAATCTTGAGCTGTCCTTAGAAACATACGGGAAGTACGGCAAGGATTTCGTGAAATCGTGCGGTCTCAGTCCGGACAGCTATATCCAAATGGCAATCCAGCTGGCTTTCTACCGAACCCATAACTGTCCTGGTGCGTGTTACGAGACAGCGACCTTGAGACGCTTCCTCGGGGGAAGAACGGAAACGATCCGGAGCTGCTCCGAAGAAAGTGTCCGCTTCTGCAGAACATTTTTGGATAACCAGGCGAACGTCAAAGACAAAGTTGGATCTCTGCGTACCGCGGTCGAAGCTCACAAGCGATACACGAACTCGGTAAAGTCCGTATTTGCATGGATGACTGAATCGCGCGAGTCTCATCGCACTCGGGTACAATTTGTCTCCGATCTGGAAGCGACGATCCGGTAGCAGCCGAGCTCCGGTTTCTCTCAAATTATTGTTTTTTTTCCTCACAGGCCGTGGCGGGTCTAGGCGTCGACAGATTGTTTTTCGGGATGAAGAGGATAGCGTCTGAAGCTGGAATTCAGATTCCGAACTTCTTCTTCGATAAGAGTATGGTTGTATCCACGCACTTCAGGCTTTCCACGAGCCAGGTACAAACTCGTCGGGATTCGTTTTTCGCATCTTTCCTATCGATTCAACCACCGTCATGTACCGATACATAGGAGCTGACGAAGAGTTTGCCATTATAGGTAGCAGCGAAATCTCGATCTGTGATGTTCTACGGACCTCTGGTACCGGACGGGTACGGCTGCTGCTACAACCCTGGCAATGACTACATACTGTTCGGTCTTTCCGACTACAAAGACTGCCCAACGACGAATCTCGACGACTTCAGAAGCTCCTTACGTGACAGTCTCGATCAGATGAGAGACTACCTCGTGGCCGACAGTATAAAATCGAAGCTGTGATCAAATACTCGATCATTGTTTTCTTCCGATGCCCTCGGAGCTCGATCCGAGAAAACGGAGCCGCCTCAAATACGACGTGCGCATCATGACAATTACTATTTCAATCGTGCCGTGCGTAGAACGTTCTGCGTCTGTGAACAATTTATTCTATTCCCGGTCTACATCTTTACAGGAGCTGTCGACTTATTTACAATAAAACAAATAATCACGCCGAATCCTACTTATTGGGCGGTGTTTTGTACGCCGAGGAATAGTATTCTTCCTCGAGCTCGTACAGCTCAGAAGCCATATCGTCGCGCAGAGCCATCAGCCGCTGATCGCAGTCCTGTTGCACCGAGCAAAACCTGGAATGCATCAAAAAAATCAGACGCTTCGACAATGCTCGAATTGAGTAGAATGGTCGTCATGAGGGAGATGCATGGAGCTCGGCCTTCCCGGACATGTACTCACTTTTGACTCGAAGCTTGTATCGAGTCGTTGATAAACGGGAAATCGTTCAGTATCAGATACTGCTTAATGTCCGCAATGAGTCGCACGAGTTTTTCCCCGGCGCGGATCATGTTAGCAGCCCGCACGCTCATCTCGTATTGATCCTCGGTGCATTGGAGCTGACGCAAAACTTGTCCTTCTTCCTCAACGGTCGGAACTTTGCTGCTCTTTAGAATCTCTTGGAAATTGTCGATCATAGCGCGTATGTCGTCTTTAAGACGCTTTTGATAACTCTTCAACAGAGCATCCTTGTCTCGAGCAGTTGTGGTTCCGGCCCCGGGCTTCGGTTGCGACATCGTGTCTTCAGTAGTTGGAACGATAGGCCTGGAAAATATCATGGGATTCCGGTGTCACTGAAACGATCAAACTCGGAGACTGTTCGGCATCGTACGAGGACTCCCAAGGGGAAGGGGATCCGGCTATCATCCACGTTCATCTACGAGAAAGAGTGGGCAAGGATGAGTTTGAAGGCACAAGACTTTCCACCCGACGAGTGGATGCCCCTGCTTTATTGATATTTCGTCTCGCTAACACTTTCATCATTTATATATAGGGCGATCCAAATATTTTACTGTACAATTCGTATGTATTCTTTCGATTCTCCAAAGGCAGCTTCATCTTTCTCTCACACAATCAAGTGGTCGAGGGCCTAGCTCACGATCAAAATTCGTCGCTCCAGACCCCGTCACCATCGCTGTCATCGTTGTTAGCCTCGGATTCTCGATCGTCATCCATTTCCATATCATAGCTCTGCTCTCCCCCGACGGACTGTTCGACAAGTTGTATGCCTTTCTTGACTTGAGCATTGCCCGGATCGAGGTTCAAAGCGATGCCGTAATGGAAGAGTGCTTGTTCGGGCTCATTGGTCTTGTGGAGAAATTCCGCGTACATCTGATGCAGTCTGAGCGTGCTGCCAACCAGCTGCAGCTTCTCGCTGAGGAGCTGCACTCCACCTTGGTAGTTCCGAGTCTGATCGAGTATTTCAGCGAGATCGTATATCGCCGGCAGATATCCCGGATCATGCGCTAGGACTCTTTCGAGGTAGGATCTAGCCTTTTCGATCTGGTTGTTTTTCGCGAGCGCTTCGGCTTTTAACGTGAGCGTCCGCGGACTCTGTCCCAGTTGCCGAATAGCGTTCGTGGCAGCTGTCTGAGCGTCGGAGAAACGATTCTGGGACAGATAGCACGTCACCTGGCCTCGGTACGGTTCGAAGCGATGAGGGGCGATGATTTGAGCTTCGCTGTACGTCGAGGCTGCGCTCTGGAAGCCTCCGATGGCGAAGAGGATCTCAGCTTTGAGAATTACGGCATTCACGTGTTTCGGGTTCATGTCCAGAGCTTTATCGCACATGTGTCTTGCCCGCGGGAATTTCCCCCGGTTGTAGCACAGATAGCCCAGAGCGACCCATGTTTCCGGCATACTGTCGCTCAGCGACAAGAGATGATTGCTCAATTGTTCCAGTTCCTTGGATCTCTTCTCGCGCATCAGGAGGCTCGCGTACAAATCCATTCCCCTGACTTGATACTTGTCTGCTTTCACGGCTCGCTCGAAAGCGCCGAGGGCCTTGTTGCTCTCACCCTGGAAGTAGTGCAACTTGGCCAACATGAGACTCACGTCGAAGCTCTCTTTCAACTGCAAAGACGTGTCGAGAGACTGGAAAGCTTCGAGTGCCTTCGAGGTATTCTTCGAGTGCAGGTCTCCGCAAGCGGCAACGAATGCCGGCAGCCACTCCATGGTGACGTGAAGACCTTTCGACGTGACCATCGACGACACGTCCGCGGCTTTCATGTTTAACTCGAGTAACGACGTTATCGCTGCGATCGCGTAGGGATTCACTTTGAGAACGTCCTTGTAGCAAGCGATGGCACCCCGGTCGTTGCCTTGACTCTGGTAGAGTCTTCCGAGCGCCATATTCATTTTGGGAGTTCGTTGCTTGAGCGGTATGTTCTCGAGCGTACTCGTGGCCAAGCGTATCTCTTTCCTGCCCAAAAGACATTGGTATATTCTATACTGTACTTCTGCGTGTGGTGTTATATCTTCGTGCTGACGCTTCCGCACGACGGATCGCTTCAATTGTAGCGCCTGCTCGTACATGAGCTCGGCTTTCTTGAACTGACGCGATTCTCGGAGCACGTCGCCATACCACACAAGAGCTTGGTATCGGTGCGAAGGCATCAACACGTCGTCGCAATTCCTGTCCACCGTGAGCAGCAAAGAGGCCAGGATTTCGAGATCGTCGTAAAGTCCATCTTCGTACAGTTGTCGAAGAACCTCAATCGCCGACATTTCCGCGGACCTCCTCGATCACCGCTCCGAGGAGTCTCTGGTCGAAGACGATAGCGTCCGGGGCTGTAAGACGACAACCGTTGGCCGAGCTCGTTTTCGCATCGAAACTTATTTACATAGAGAGCCCTTTATGAGGATGGGCATTCTCCGAACTACATACATTGTCGCCGACGGAGACGATTACCTATACAGGATCACTTGATAATCGTCGTCTGGCCATGCATCGCGGCCGGCTCGATCGTATCATGGAGCGAAGAGATAGAAGCTCTCGTCCCCGAAATGTTCCACCATCGATCGGTGAATCTCTCTTCCGATGATTCCCCGGAACGTTCGTCCTCTGAGCCCGCAGAATCAGACCTCTCTCTCCCAGACCCAATGCGCCGACTTCAATCGAACCGTAATCGCAACCCGACACTCCGCGAATGAAAGCGTAACCATATTACGTACCTCCTAGATCAGACGAGATTTAAGATGTTCCCAGCGAGCGCCCTCTCCTTGATCACGACCAGGGCCCTATCGGCTTTTCCGCTTGATGAGAAACTATTTCTGGAGGTTGCTACGGATTGCGCTCACGGACATGTTTTCGACAGCGGGACAGTGGAAACTCGTCGTCTCACATCTGATCGGTGGACGGACGGAGGAGTCAACAAACAAACACAAACCCGGCCGGTTCCGTGATCTCCGAACGGACGCCTTCGAAGCTTCGGTTTAATGCAGGATTCGGGACGGGAACAATTTTCCGAAATACGGGACGACCGGCAGTAGAAGAAGAGGTTTCTCACCTCAAGTTGTATCGAGGAAAAAAATATAATTCCCCTCCGACAGTTCAAGTGTCCACTAGAGGGCGCTGGGATCGCGACGCTAAGATGGCCGCCAGGTTGTAGACGATGGTCCTTTTCGCCTGCAGCTTTGGCCACGAGCGTGGTGTGCTGCAGAAATCCGGTTAAATCGGGAATTTAGTTCCGAACTCGGTCGTCTATCAAATTAAAAATGGTGAGTCGTGTCAGCAAGGAAGCTCGAGCATCGATTTTAATGACGATCGTCCCCGTTTCGCTGTCCTCAGCTGAAATTGAATGTCCCCAGAGCCCGGCCGCATGCCGGCCTCGATTCGTTTAATTACCATGATGTACATTGAATCTCTTCACCTGATTGGAGTTCGAGATTGAGCTTTCCAAACGGATGTGAACTTGACGTCTGACAATTTTAGAGAATTTTCTCGTTGAGGGGTTGTCAGCTCACCAATCTGAAGCGATTCGCTCCTCTAAGCCGTTTTCGTACGAATGATTATTGCAGCCTCCGGCTTTGAAGGGCAAAAGCAAGAAGAAGATCGCGCCGGCGCCGCTTTCTCAGCGCAAGGGGGCTGCGAAGAAGCAGGAAAACCCCCTCTATGAAAGTCGTCCGAAACGCTTCTCGATCGGTGAGTGAAGGCCTATGATGCTCGGTCCACGTGGACTGCGTTCGATGGACGAGGCTGCTGAACCCGCGATGGGTTCGCTACCGAATCCATCCCGTCAGAGCTAGGCCCGAAGTCCCCCGCAACGGGGACTGTTATCCAGCCGATGAAACGCGTCTTCGAGAAAGCGTTAGGCTGAGAGATAACTTCACTCGTTATAACTGAGCAAGAGGAGACACCAGCTGGTGAGGCCGTCTCTCGACGTGTTCGTGGAGTCGGAGCACAGGGATACGCTTCATCGTGTTTCAAGGTTTGGCCGATTTTCGATTCCGCTAACAGAGCTGTCTGTTCCGCTTTCTCCTATTAGGTGAGGACATCCAGCCTCGTCGAGACCTCACTCGTTTCGTTCGTTGGCCGAAGTATATCCGTCTCCAGCGACAGAAGGCCATTCTGTACTCGCGTATCAAGGTCCCGCCGGCAATCAATCAGTTCTCGCAGACGTTGGACAAACAAACGGCGACGAATCTCTTCAAGCTGCTGGACAAATACCGTCCCGAAGACCGCAAAGCTCGCAAGCAGCGTCTCAGAGCTCGCGCCGAAGCCAAGGCCGCCGGTAAGGCCGACGAGCCTGGTAGCAGACCAAACGCAATCCGCCAGGGTGTGAACACCGTGACGACCGCTGTCACGAATAAGAAAGCCAGCCTCGTCGTCATCGCCCATGACGTCGATCCCATCGAGCTCGTCATCTTCCTTCCGGCGCTCTGCCGCCGTATGGGAGTTCCCTACTGCATCGTGAAAGGCAAAGCTCGTCTCGGTACGGTCTGCCGTAGGAAGACATGCTCCGCGCTGTGTCTGACCACCGTCAACCGAGAAGACGAGCAATCCCTCGGCAAGATCGTCGAGTCGATCAAGACGAACTTCAACGAGCGCTTCGACGAGATCAGGAAGCACTGGGGTGGTGGTATCGTCTCGAACAAGAGCCAGGCTCGCATTGCCAAGCTCGAAAAGGCCAAGGCTAAGGAACTTCAACAGAAGGCGCAAATCTGAGCAAGTTTCGAATAAAAGTTACGGCTTTCGATGGAACCGAAGTTTGTCCTCCAGTTCTCTTTATTTCTCGAATCCCCCAGTCATGAAGCACTTGCTATCGCTCTAAGGCAAATTGAATGAATAAATATAAATTAATCCTCGCATATGAATTAGAATGAGAAGAAATAGCTATTGACAAACGGCCTATCAGAAAACTCTCGGAACCTATCTCGAACTCGGGACTACTCGCGTTCGGAAAATATACACTCTGATCGGTCATTCAAACCCTGATTCCGATGATAATTGTGAGCAGAAGAGTATCGCAGCTTGCGAAGGGGGTCTGCAATCGCGAAAGAGAGCTGATCGGTATAGGGGAAGAGCACCGTTGACGCTACGATGGCGAGAGCGAACTCTTGAGGACGCGAAGTGCTTAGACGTCATCACCGTTCTATTTAAACTGTCTACTACCTATGACTCGCTCAGCTTCGTCGGACTCAGCGCACACGCCCTTCACGCGCAGTCTCATGATATCGCGAGAAAAAACGCTATCGTCGCCACGTGCGTCTCTGCTTTGTTCATATACCTCATCGAAGCCGCCGTCTTCCCGCGCTCTTTGCACTTCTCGACGCCCATCCGGCGAATTCGTTCAGCATCCCCGGATCCGATAGATCTCAAGAAAGAGTACATTGGCCCGATACCTACGATGACTCAGGTCCATCTATCAGACAGAGCGATCTGAATCTCTGAGGCTTGGTCAACAGGGACGTTGCGTCGGCGAAGTTCTCGAGCACGATCGCAGACAAGCAGACTCCTGTCCTGGAGAACAGCGTTTCTAGACCGTTCGACGAATTCATGGCCCGAGTCAAGGCCCCTCCTATGCTTGAGACGCGGGACATAACTTGAGACGACGCCATCTCCATTGGTCGATACCGTTCCCTCCATGATTTCTGAAAGATGACAGCAGTCGATAGGCTAGGTAGTCCAAGCTCCCCATGATCTTCGCCTGCGAGAGCGCAGGAGCTATCCTCGTCCCCGAAGATAATTATGCAGCTTGGACCGAGATAATCTAGTATCCAGTCGCAGTATCTCTCTCGGAAACCCCCGCGCAGGCTCTGAAGGAGACTCTGCTTTATAAACCGAAAAGTACCTTATGGTGCTACGGGGGTCGAAGTGAGCTGAGATGCTCTCTAAGTTCCGAGGCCCGACGGCGAAGTCCAGCGGAGGCGCGCAAGCTAGACGTCGACAAGCAAACCGTCAATGTATCAATCCACTTCTCGATTCGAAAGGGAATCATTCATTGGGAATCGGGAACCCTCGCGAGTTCTTCGCGTTCGTGATGTTGCCCGAAAACTAAGAACGAAGTAATTTTGCGGATAGAGGCTGCCACTTCCCCGCAGCTTCTCGGTTACCGCCATTCTGCGAGTTCGACGTGTCCAGGGTCATAGTTCCCACGCTTCGGAGAAAAAAGTCCCAAAATAGAGGAGTTGGATGGGAAAACAGCTATATTCCTCTCGTAGATATACGAGCACAACTATTCGTGTGCGTAGGTCCGAGAGCTTGCTTTGTGTTTTCCATCTGCGAGATATGCATCTGAAAACAGCGAACTCAGCCTCTTCAGGCTCCATGACGTGTCGGAACGTGTCGGACATCCGGAACGTGTCGTACAGGTACGCGGGAGCACATCGATTCGCGAACACAATTCAGACAGTAATTCGGGCGATGACGAGAAAATCTCAACCAGAGTATTCAATCGACGATCCCGCGAAATGTATTCACACCCCGAATAACCCTTATCACTTTATCACAATGCGGGAGGTCGATCGCGCTGTTCACTCAAGTTGCTCGAACCCACTCGGCGAATATCCAGCTGTTGGGAGGGAGAAATAAACTATTACTCGAACATCTCCGCGCAGAGCCCAGGAGGCCGATGACTCCGTCAACGTCGATTGCGAAAGCCATACTGTTCCAGATCTAAGATACATGCAATCTGACTTGCTTCGATTGTTCAATTCGAGCGAAGCTCGAAACTGATCAAACCGAAGCGCTAATTTTAGAGGAAAAAAACCGGACTCGGTTCTCCCTTGTAAACCAGGGCTCGGCTCATTTTTACGCAGAAGAGTTAACGCGCAATAGTTCGAATTCACTTTGTGGTAAGCTACTTTCTCTCTTTCTCTTTCTTCGCCTCGGTCGGTCAATGTCTCTGTTCTCTGGGAGCTCTCGGCCTCACTCTTCCGTAGTCGTCGTACCGCGAGATCTGCGTAAAAGCTGTGTGGAGAGTTGTCGGTGAACAAGCGAGCGGATAGAGAGAATGTCTGGAAAGGAGGCTACAGCTTTAATGACGCCAGAGTCTGAACCCTGACGCACTCTACAAGAGCCCATCGGTCCCTGTCAAACTAGGTGTCGCACACCACTCAGTTGAAGATCGTGGAACGCGGACAGCTCAGGACTTTTGTGAATTTAGCCGATTGTCTCGCCGAGCGATGAGCTGCGGAATGCTAATCACGGAGCGCAGGCCTGATGACATCGTGGGCGCCGCGGGCCGTGGCGTCGTAAAGGTTGTGCATAGGATCTCCGACGCGGCAGAGAACCAGAACCTAGGTAAAGTTCGACCCAGAGTGAACTTCGCTGTGAACCGATCGCTAAGTCGCAGCTATCGTGTTATTTTTCCCCCGAGTTCTGTCTATACACCCCACGGTTCGGGGCCCGAGTCCGACGTTCTGCCGTCTCCGTGATGGTGCGTCTCGACGCTCAAGATTTCAGAGGTTCCGATTTTTCCTTGAAGATCTGTCGGCGTGCTCATTGGTGTCATTCCCCGATGCGGTGTACCTCCTCTTGCGCGACACCGTCGTGCTCCACTGTGATTTATCCGATAATGGACTCCGCAAGATTCCACCAAAACTCGCCAGGAAATTCACCAACATAACGCGGCTCAACCTAGCCTACAACAAGTATGCTTCTTTCCGCTCCGAGCTCTTACCGTATTTCGAATCCGTCTGAGGATGGAGCGTTTACCCGCTCCTTTGCTCCGAGAGTTCCTATGGAAAAGTCTCATGGATGCTCGTGTGTCGTTCCAGGCTCACCAACCTCCCAGAAGAGCTCTCCGAATTGCCGCATCTCACGCATCTCGATATCTCGAACAACGATTTCATCACATTTCCGTGGGTCGTTTTCAAAATGAAACAACTACGCTACCTCAACCTACGGGCTAACAATATTTTCGGTGAGCGGCGCAGGGATCAATTATGCTCCGTGAGAATGCCTACATAGGCGTCATGTCGTACTGAATTATTTCACGCAGTCGTCGACTGGAGCGAAAGTCTTCGAGCCCTCCCGTTCGCGGGATACCTTGGGCTGTGGTTGAGCTGAGCCCTGGAAGCCCCTTAGCTCATTCCACGGAGTGACCCGCGCTTCAAACTCATGTTTGGTTCTCACACCCACGAGAAGCCGCTCGCTAGCTGCGCAGCTCGGAACTGCAGGCCAACTGACTGAGAGACTCGCCTTCACGTCCTCCAGACTGTGTACACCCTCTTCGAGCGTATCTGTCGAGAAAGAACGGGTTTCAAGTTTTCCATGAAGTGACCTCAGGAAGACTGAGGCGCTAGCTGCCAAACATTATCTCTGAAACTCGGTTCTTCTCGACGTGGAGACTTGGATCTTTGAACGGTGCTCAAGAAGCCGGGCCTCGGATGCACATGTCCGTAGGTCGTCGTCGTCTGTAGACTCCGGCGACCGTGAGGCAGAAACGGACATTGTGAACCCTGTGAACTATGAGCATCTAAATATAGACAGGTCGTCGTGGAGGCCTCTTGTCCGAGCTTCTCTAAGCCCCCGAAAGGATGGCCGAACAATGTTCGGGTCTTACCGCAACCATTACCAGAAGCATTCAAATAGATTACTCGAGAAGTTACCGCGTGGGATAGCATTCTGAGTCATTCACTATCGAACGCGGGTCGTCGAGGGAGGACAAGAATGCTTGACGGACTTCACACATTTTCCACTCCTTTGTGGCAGACTGTGATCTTTGCTTTAAGGTTCCATCGTTTGGACCGACGCTCAGACTCCAGTCCTTTTCCCAAATTTTCCTCTACGAGGGCGCTCGCCAGCTACTCGTCACGAACGGACCGCACCGTACTTCTTACATTCCTTGATTGAACATATGTAATTGTTGAAGCTGCGAACGGGCTTCGGGCCCATTGCAGCGATCAGTTCCACTCATAACGTAATCTACCATGCGGTTGGAAATAACTTCCCTTTTCCCGTTCCACAGATATCGAAGCTGATTTCTTGAAGAACCTCCATCCAGACTGCGAGATCCACCTGGAAGATAACCCATTGTCGGAAAACTCGTGTAGGGACCTGGCCAAGCTCAATAGGAAACATATTTCCTTCTCTCCCTTCACGGAAGAAGATTTCTGATCCCTTGGTCGCACAAATATTCAGAAGGATTCGAGGAGGTTCGAGAGGAAGGTCATCCATGGCTCACTCTAGAGCTGTATTGGTGCTGTGCGCACAAGCTCTGAGACATTTCCTCCTTGTAAAGTCTATGATATTCACTTCCGCTTGTATGTATGTATTCCGTGTCGCTGCAGAAGCGCGATGCCGAAGTTGTTGAGCACTGTTCTAGTCGAAACCGATGCACATAGTCAAAGAATGTTGAGCTTGTAGAGAGGAGGAGGAAACGAGGATGCCATGAGAGCTCGGCCTTTAGGAACTATGCAGATGAGTCTCCTCTGTGGCATAATTTAAATCGTTGAATTCATGATGCCCCTCCAATGGAAGTTCTCCCCAGGCGAGAGGTTTACTACTGAGAATGCGTTCCGCCTCGGACCATGCATCGCCTTGAGGCGATTTTGGCCAATCTCGGCGATCTAGACCCGTCTCCGGCCGAGAGCTGATCAGGATGTAAAGCCTCCGGATAGAGGCATGCGGCGAATGTACACTTTGTACAACGAGATCTAGACCAGCAGTGATGGCAGGAGACTATATTTATTCGTTTTCCGCATGTGTATATTTTAGGGAAACATTTAACTCTCCTAGTGACGTTTGTGAGCTTTTGCTAAAATAAATGAGTGTGATACATCTAGAAAGAGCCGTCCTCCGGCGTCCGTATGTCCCCGATTCGTCTAGAACAGCTGGAAACACCTGGTCGGCTAGGAAATCTGTTAGGTTTAGCTGTCTGGGAACGGGGGATTCATTCAAAGCTCCCAGAAAATTTCCAGAGAAACTTCCGAATTCTTCTGTCTACTGAATCGATCGATACACAACAATTATTTAAGAAGACGAGCAATAAGGAACGTCCTCCTCCGCGAAGCATTCGCCGGGGCACCGCTGAGAACTGGAGCGTCCCTTGAATTGAGCTTCAGCCCGAGACAGCCGCCGTATTCCGAGCTGCTCGTTCGGCGAAAATTTCCACCGTAACGGGACCTTTCTAGTTTTCGTAACCTCTAATTCGACTAAGTCGTCAGATTTTCTGCCATTATTCGAGAAGGATCCGCCGAAACCTTCATCCGAACTGTCTTGATTCTTCAGCCTGATCGTCCGACAAACAGGCGATGCATAGTATCCAGCGGAGTAATAGTCAGCTGGCCTAGGATAGATAAGAGTCGTCACATAGTAATCGTTCAGAACTCCTCGGTAGGTCTTCATATAGCTCCCGATAGCGACGGAGCTCCCTGTGCAAGTTATCTCGGTGATTTTATGGTTGCGAGCTCGCGAGGGAGCCCAGATGAATCCCATAAGAGAGAAAAGTCGATTCCGCACATCCTGTCCGATTCCTCTCAGATCTGTCACATGAACGATATCTTGTATAATTCATTAAGCTAAATCAATCAGTCATTTGAATAAAACCGCGCCTATGCCCTGCCCTCGCCACATGACACACATGCCAACAGTCTGGCATGACCAGCCGAGCAGGAGCGTGCGAGTACTCTAAGGAATGCCTTTTCCTTGTTATGAGTAACTCATAACAAGATCGATCGGTCTATCTGGGACTTCTGTTCCCTGGAGCGGAGCGGTACCAGCGAATGAATCCATTAAAACATGACGTTGGTCAGGGCTACGTTCTCTAGCAAAGCTCCCCGTATTCGTACGAAAGTTGACGGAATAGCGCGGATGGAGGAGACCAGGTCTAGTCGACTCGGGAGTCTGCGCGGGAGCGCCCGGATGATGCAGAGAGTCACAACATCGACTTCACTGGCCAATGAAGACGTGGAATTCGTTAAAATGTCGAAAATTTATTCATCTCCAAAATCTTTAACTATATGTTCTACTACGCACAGATTCGATATGTACATCTGTTTGAAACTGTGCGAGAAAGACTACTGGTCCCTCCGATTGGAGCTATCGATGAACCTGGAGGGAGAGAGAGAGTCAATCGGGATTGATCAAGGATGAATAGATCGAGGAGCATCTGGAAAGGACTGAGGAGCTCACCAGGCTAAATGCGACCGAGGTCTTTGAGCTTGCCGAGAAGTTCGTCAACATTCTCCACCTTCGCACCAGCCTCTCGCACGGGAGGCTCCGCCACATTCACAACCTGTACAGAAGTCGAAGATATTAGCGAATCCCGATCGGGAGGAGAAAATGTCCGGGTCAACTCAATTGGATCATCCTACCGGCAATGCTCACCTTGATTCTTGCTGCGATATCGACACCAAGATCTTTCGCAGACAGTTTTTCCATGGGCTTCTTCTTTGCCTTCATGATGTTTGGCAGCGTTGCGTACCGAGGTTCGTTCAAACGAAGATCGGCACTTACGACGGCGGGGAGCTTCACTTTGATGTGCTCCAAACCACCGTCCACCTCACGGACAATTTTCAAGGAGTCTCCCTCAGGCTCAACTTGAGAAACGAAAGTCCCTTGAGGCCAATCGAGAACACCGGCAGTCATCTGAGCCGTCTGATTCAAGTCGTCATCGATTGCCTGAATGAATTGCGTATGGTCAATCATCACGTCGTCGCGTCGAAGCCATGCCATGTCGCATTAGTTCTCGCGTCGCCGGCGAACGCGATACTAGAAATCCTAGCAGACTAGCATCATCGCGCTCCTCGAGCGCTAGACTCCGACTCACCTGTTTGCCAACGAGAATTAAGTTCGCTTGGGTCCTCTCCGCCAACTTAGCCAAGATTTTCGATACGTGAACAGGCTGCAAGGTGGCGTATTCGGCTTCCGAAACCTCAACGTGGATTGCTTTATCCGCGCCCATGGCCAACGCTGTTCGTAGGGTTTCCTGGCAAGCGGCCGGTCCACAGGAAACTGAGAAGAGAAGCAATCGTCGCGATGAATTCCATATTCCGACAAGTCCTCAGACTCTACCAAGGGTGAATGAGGGCAAAAGTACTAAGTACAGGAATTCAGGATTCCTCCTAAGTATCCCCGAATCTCCGGGCTAATCAACAGTGAATCTCGATGCAGACGATTCTCCGTAGCTCGGCTCCCGATATGTCGAGGCGACATGGCAAGTCTTTGAATGCTTCACTAATCAGTCCTCGGATAATCCAGGAATGATCCAAGGTGCACCTATTTATCTATAAATATCCATCGTCCTTCGACAGAATGCCTACATCAAGACTTTCAGCTTCTCATTGCGCTGTCATCCTTTGTCATTGTTGGCTCCCCTGAATGGAGAGGAAGTACACGGCTGAGCGCAACCTCGCCGCCGTGGCAGCGCTGAACTGACGACAATCAGTGATTGCTAGCACCATGCTCACACACAAAATGGGCGAGTAGATTCAAGAGAGCTCCCCTTCGCGGTTCCCCATCGGATTCCTCCGTGGATTCGTACCCCACGGTCATTCCTTACCGAATATGCAGAAAGAAGAGAACTTATAGCTACCTGCGATAATCTCGGAAGCATGCTTCTTCTCTTTGAGTCTGACGGCTTCTTCTACGGCTATCTCGTCGAAAGGGTTGAGAGAATGTTTCACACCTTGGGTGACGACCCCAGAGTGATCTGGCTTCACACGGACCTGAAGGAAGAATTTCGTTATTGGCCTTCATTAAACTGAAACCATTCCCCGGACCTTTCTTGTTCATTACATCCGCGTAACGTTCAGCAGCGTCAACAGATGTGATCAGGGCAGATTTGAACTAGTCTTCCCGTATTCGTAACCGGACCTTGGCTCGATACAGGTCGGCAAACGGTTCCTGAACCGTAATACAATATTCCACGCAGGCCCCTCACGAAATGAGCCCTCGATAGCAGTTGTCCTGCCGGTACGATATCGAAGGAGACTCACCTTCACCGCGTAGTCAATGACACGCTTACATCCCACAAGAATTCTCAGAGACATATTTCCCTACTATCGGACGCCAAGAAACGGAAAAACAAGGTGAAGTTTGGCTCGGTGAGCTCACACACGATTCGGGTCAACAAGAGTAGATGGACTTATGTGAGCTGCTGCTGCTGTCGATGGAGTAGGTATATGACAACACAGATGAGCCGCCATGTTTTTTCGAGGAGGAGAGTGAGAGTGATACCACACTCGACTCTTCTCAGCGCAAACCGCTCGCTGTGACCACTCGGGGCTTCTCGGGGCAGGAATGAGAGATTCCTGGGCGCTTATACCATGAGGATGGTCATTGAAATCAGAAGAAGAGTCCATTGTACCAGATTTGTTTTGACCCTGAGCAGCAGAATGAATCTCCCACAAGCAGCTACGGATTGCATCGGGGATCTCCGCTGCTCCGTCATCCTCCTTTCACCAACACGCTTGCTCTGGCTGATTCGCGAGCAGCCAATTTGAGCCAAGGATCGATCATTGTAGTCATAAGGATTCTTAACCACAATCAGCGCCCTCCCAGGAGATTGAGGACCTTATGTCGAAAGTCCCCTCATACAAAAGTTCTTCCTCCGCTTCACCCCGCTACGAAGCGCTTCGTCTGTACTGTGCCCATATTGATCCTGCATATCCTGATATATATACGCTTAGCATTCCCCTTGATTTCACAACACGGACTACTTAGTTCACAGTGGAATAATTGACAAGGTAATATCGGTATTCAGTTACCACAATGCCGATCGACAACACTCCAAATCGAAGAATTATTATCGATATAACTTTCCCGCTCTTAGCTTCACCGTCAGAACTTTCATGAATTTCTCCCTAGCTGAATAGCCCCGCAAGTTTCCTCGGTGTCTCTGAACCCCATTGATTAGCATTACATCTCACGTCGATGCGACTCAAGAATTCAATGCAAAAGCGCCCGAGGGAACGCAAGACGTCTTCGCGGGGACAACTGGAAGCGTGAAGAGAGCTCTCCACTGACGTTCCAGTGGCCACAGGGGAGAGCAGAGCCCGAAAGGATATTTATGCAAAAGTCGACCCCGGAAGTAGAACTTGAATCAGAAATTCCCAGACTTTCCCTTTGGAGGTACAGGGTTCCTCGTCATTTTCTCGGAAAAGCGAAAAAGGGAGCTATGCCACTTGAATAGCTTAAGGTCGTTGCCTCCATCTTCAGTCACAATTGAACTGGCACTCAATCTATTCTCGAGAGGGTTGAGAAAAGCAGATAGGGCGCCCGTCGATTTTATTCGGCTTGTGTCAGTAGGGATATCATTGTTACAGCATTTAAAAAACTCGTCCAGCCTCCGAGCGTTCCGGTGCGAATTTCTGACCACAGCGCTGAAGGATGGAAGTACTTTCTTCCGCGGCGAGCTAAGCGTCACACCGTTCTCTCCACGGAAGGGATTTGGGCCCCCATGGGTTCGCTGAACCCACTCTCTCCCTTCAATCCTCTAAGCTTGCGTCAAGACATCGCCTTCATGGTGCCTATACCAAACACGTCATTTCATAACGAACATGAGGGCCGTATCCGGCGGTGCTCAATGGCAAAACTCTCTGCTCAGCATCGGGGACGGGAGAGTACGGAAGCGGGGAAATAGGCGTGGAGGAGAAGTGCCAACGACGAGGACGACAGGGTCACCGTCCCCTTGAGCCTCCTATGTGCTGCTAACTTCGAACATTGACGTTCTATGTGACACGACCATCTTGGTGACGAAGAATTCCCATGTCGATTTCATGAACGACGAGGCCCTTAAGAGAATCTACGTTGATGATCCTGCACAGGAATACTTCTACCGAAGTTGGGACTCTATCGCCAGTGACTCCAACGGAGCTACGAGCAACATCCCATTAGACTATCTGAACAGCCTCACACCCTCCGGTCTTCCCCCTTACGTTCTTCATCTGACGAAAGGGACTATAGTGATGCTCCTGGGAAACTTGGACATCGACCACGGCCTATGCAACGGCACACGATTATGCGTCGATTCCTTGGGAACTCATACCGTCATGTGTTCGTTCACATTTGGGCACCGGAAGGGTGTCAGAGTTTTGATTTTCCGAGTCGATCTCTATGGGGATGGGTCACCATTCAGGCTGAAACGTCGACAGCTCCCACTCCGGGTGGCTTTCGCTATGACGATAAGCAAGAGCCGAGGCGAGAAATTCACCCAGGTGGGCCTCTTCCTACCACAGGATGTATTCGCACATGGTCAGCTATACACGGCGCTCTCACGAGTCAAGAATCCTCCGAATATACGTATTGCTCAAACCACCTCTAAGTGCGCAATATCGTATACAGGGAGCTCTTCCCCAATAAGTAACTAAGGAATTCCAAATATCCAAGTGCATGTTTCCGTCAGGAAACTAGGGTTTATTCTCGGAACACAATATCGAGTTCGTTGATGGTTCTTTCGACATCTTCGACGGCCTTATCGAGCCTCAATCTCTTCTGGATTAGCGACATATTATTGCACATGGTGCAATATTCACATTCCCCCATCAGTCGCAGCAGAGACTCCTGGAAATGCTCTGCGAGGTCGACAGCCAACAAAAGCAACTTCCTGCATTTCTTGGTGTGCGCCTTCTTCAGGGAAACGTGCATCGCGGGCTTCGAATCGACTTTGACCTCCACGCTCCACGGTTGTTCCCTCAGACGAACAACCTGACGAGAATCATATTCTCTTACATGCGCGACACGTGATTGCCGATTATACTTTTCATCATTGCGTAAAACCAGCCGCCTCAGCTTCGAAGCATTTCAGGTTCAGGAATTCAATTCGCCCTTCCATCGATGCCGCCTCTGTAGGGGCAGCTGATAGCACCCGCGCTGAGTGACGAAGCTATACTTGTATATATAAGCACGCCTGGCGCCATTTTCACGGGAGGGCTCGGCCGTTGCACAAAGTTCCAAGCAGCAATCAGGCTGAAATCTGATTCAGAACCTGTATTCAGGAGAGCGAGGCCTGTCGCCCACGCGACACTGCCTGCAGTCTGTGCAGAAATCGATCGGTGTGAAGAGAACGGGGTAATCAAGAAGGTTTCACATTCCGATTTGGCCGTTCCGATTGTGGTGGTATCCGCTTCCAACGGCTGAAGACATCTTCAGCACACTCAACGGCGGGCAGTGGTTCTCCCAGATACATCTCACAGAGGCCGATCTGCAGGCTCCAGTTGAGGAGAGTTCGCAGCTAATACTCACGATCAACACGCCCAAAGGTCTATACAAGGTGAAGCGTCTTTCATTTGGTATCAAGACGGTACCGCGTATTTTCCAGGGAGTCATGGACGAGCTCATCGCGGTTTTGGGGGCATGATGGCATATCTTGACGATATCGTCGTGACAGGACCGACCGAAGAGGAACATCGAACTAGATTGGTGGCGGTAATGAAGCGTCTTCGCGAATTCGGGCTACGCGTGAAGTTGGGAAAGTGCAGTCTCTTGCGAGAGGAGATCAAGGCGACCTGACCCGAAGAAGGTTCAACCCATCATCGATATGCCACCACCCTAGGATGTCGGCGAGTAACGAGCATTTCTGGGGATGTTAACCTTCTACGCGGCGTTCATCCCTGAGATGAAAGACCTGAAAACGCCTTCGGCCGATCTTCTAAAGAAAGACGCTTAGTCCCCACCCGTTCAAAAGTACTGGAATTGAGTACGAAGGACATCCGGGAATCAATCGAATGAGAGCTTTGGCTAGAAGCTATGTTTATTGGCCCGGAGTTGACAAGGATGTTGAGCTCCTGGTAAGGAAGTGCGGACCCTGCCAGCTTGCCGGGAAACTTCCAACAAATGAATGATGCGTACAAACAACCAGCATCAGAAAAAATTCGAAAAAGTGAGATTAGGATGAGAACATCATCCACTCAGATACGGATAGTAAGCCTACACCGATGGCGAAAAAGGCGAAATTCTTGAAAAGCCTCGAAATCAGCAAGCTGGGCTGGATCGTCCATGGAAGGGTGCTGTTCAAATCGAACAGGAAAATTGAAAAAAAAACTTTAGTTCTCCTTCGTTATCGAAGACGCCTCCGGAAGCATACAAGTCGTGGCATCAGGAGACCGTTGTGACGCACGGCATGGAGCAATTAATGTGGGCAATTGCTACCGTCTAAACGCATTTACGCTTCATGAAAGTAACCCCCTGTGTAACAAAACGAGGCACCCGTTGCAAATTCATCTGACAAAGGTAACGGCAAGGAAGAGGAAAATATAGAATAGAAAATCGAACAATGATTGATTGATTGGCTATGGAATATCATATGGACACGGAGAGCGATGTGGCTCAATTTTGAGCGAGGCAATTGATTCACAGCTAAGTCAAGTGAAAGAGATACAGGGAAAGAACTTGCCGATAGCGAAGGTAAACAGTATCGATCGAGGAGATCTTAAGAACGAAACAACATTCTCATAGATATCATTGGGATCGTCTACGACGTAGGACCCCCACAAAACCTGTCATGCAGAGATGGGGCTATGCGCACGAAACAAAACGTACGAATCGTGGCCGACACGTTGCGTGTCGTGAATCTCGGGGTCTGGAACAACTCTCACAGTTTCGCTGAAACCGAGGGTAAGAGCATTGCGATGACAAATCTTGTGGTCCGCGAGTATGCTGGGAAAAAGGTCCTCACCACAAGCGACAGCATAATCATCAAAATTGAGGAAAACGACGGAGACATACAGAGGCTCCAAACCTGGTGGCATCGTGAAGGCCAGTATCAAGCGTTTCGCGAACTGGAAATATCGAAAGCATCGTCATCATCAACAATGAATGAGAGCGCACGCAATGAGACAGATCGAGCGTGAAATCAAAGCGGAAAAAGGTAAAGCCAAGAATCCCGAGGTTGCACGAACTGATGTGGCAAGCAGGGTCAAGCAGGCCAGTGTACAAGAAAGAAAAGAAAAATACAGTATTCCTCGGAAACAATCCCAAGACGGGGAAGAGCGACGCAGCAAAACGAGTTAATAATGATAATAATAATAATATCATTCCTCCGTGAATTAGGGAAGAAAATAGAAAAAAATTCGGGGGAATGAAGATCAACAGAATTCTTGCTGCAGAGGATCTCGATCGAGGTCCAACGGGGGAACAGGGCAGCCGTCAGCGGTTCTCTACCATCTGGGCCTGACCTTGTGAGGGTCGGCTAGGCCGCTCTTGTACTGACTCATCACTCATCCCTCCGAATAAATCATTAATTATCATTGATCATCAGCCTGACAAATTGCGAGGTTAGCGATGTAAAGCAACAATTCGCTCACTATGAATAAAATCTAGCTGTAAACCGATCACAGTTTGATTCAAGCCGAAAGCCTATATTGGATGGAAATTCAGGGGGGTCTCAATGAAAATGCAAGCGGTACTAATGGTTAAGCTGAAAGCATGTATGCTTCGAGCCGCAGCGAAGCGCGGCAGGGTACGCTAGTAGGTACAAGCATAACTTCGTCACTCAGCGCGGGTGCTATCAGCTGCCCCTACACCTCCCCTAGCCACGCGCTCTTCTCCATAGCGTGGCGCACTGATAATGTCTACTTGCAGCCTTGCCGGAGCCATGCGTACCCGCTCGGATCGGCGAGCAGCCGCGTTCACTGGGGTCGACTCCGCTACGGGCGACGCGGCTCGTTCCGGAGAAAGGCTCTCCGGTGAACTCGGCGCTCCCGGTGCTTCTCGGAACGACATCAACGTCAAATCCTCGGAAATCGTCTGTTCGTTCGCCTCGGGTGACACGGTGTCACTGGGTTTTCGCGGACATCGGACAGCTCTAGCGCGAGTTCCAGACCAAATTCATCCCAAGGGGAAGGAACTTTCGTCTGCGCAACAGACGAGTACCGGCGTTTCGACTGGTTTGCGTGTCGAACGTGCGTCCGACCATCCATCTCCACATGGTGCATCGTTGATCCAATCTTTCCCTTAGTAACTGCGGGCTTCCACTTCGTGTGATTCCCTACGTGTACCGTCGCGAAGACAGTGGACTCGGG
This sequence comes from Galendromus occidentalis, assembly GCF_000255335.2. NCBI lineage: Eukaryota > Metazoa > Arthropoda > Arachnida > Mesostigmata > Phytoseiidae > Galendromus > Galendromus occidentalis. The sequence continues at coordinate 49,676 of NW_003805071.1, read as the reverse complement.
AGAGAACGACCGAGGATGCGCGCCAAGACCAAGAGATGGTGGTCATCGAAGTTGCGCTTCATGCCGTGTTGGTAACCGGTTCTGTCATGCTGCTCGGTACCTTCTGACAGAATCAGCATCTGAAGAACGGTTCGCGGTTTGTGTCCCAAGAGAACTTCTGCCGGAGCTCTACCTCCTGGGCAAGCGGCGGATGGCGTGTTACGGTAGGTCGGAAAGAACTTTTGCGGGTTTTGCGTCACCCGTTCTTCCCCCTCAATTTTCTTGAGCGTCCGCTTGAGAGTATCGACGGACCGCTCCGCCTGTCCGGTTGACTGAGGATGACCAGGCGACGAAAACATCCGTTTTATGCCTTTTGTGTCGCAAAATTCGGGCTACGCGTTGAGTTGGAAAAGTGCAGTTTCTTGCGAGACCGTCACCAGCGTTGAAGGATTGCCGAGTCTGGCGAATATCTCCTCGAAAATCTTTATGAGAGCGGTTGAAGTTGTCCGCCTCATTTCGAAGACCTCGGGCCATTCGGAAAACGAATCCACGATCACAAGAAAATATCTTCCATAGGACGGTCCGGCAATATCCGCATGTACCCTCGACCACGGTATGTCGGTGTCTCTCCACGGCTCAAGCTGATTGCGTGATCCGATGTACCGCGCGTCCTGGATGAAAACAAATTTCGTTTCAGCCTGTTGTGGTTCCCTGGAACTTCACAGCGGATGCCATATCGGAAGTGCATAAGCTCTACGGTGTCAAAGGACCAGAATTCTCTTTAATCATCCACGGCTTGAAAGGATCCGCGAACGATGAATGGGTGGGGAATCTACATACTATTTGGTCCAATCCCTCTACGAGAGCGTGGCGGTCTTGGTGCAGTGGAACTTGGGTTAGTAACTCCACATTTCTCCCAAAGCTCTAGATCATTCGGAAGCGATAGAATATTGTGGAATTCATGTGACTATCCGACTCTTTGTTCCTTCTAGCGAAACCTATTACCGGAGGGTGGCCCTGAAAATTTCTCAATTGCCTCATCCGCTCCACTGGGGAAATCAGATCATTGTCTCATCAAAGCAATCCGACCGATTTCTCCTCTTCGAAAATTAAAATCAACCTGTAAAAATGTCTGGCACTACGACTCAGCTGATTGGGACGAGCTGCGCACCCTCTTCTCTTCCTTTCCTTGGATCTCTCACTGTTTCAAGACATCAGATGTCTCCGAATGCGCATCTACCATGACTGGCATTATCCTCCTCGGCATGGAGCTATTCGTTCCACACACTACCCGAAAAACTTCTTCCAACTTCAAACCCTGGTTCACCAAACAATGCTCGATAGCTGTCAGCAACAAAAACTCGGCATATCATGCATGGAAATCCCAGCCTAACCCGTCAACTTTTTCTATCTTCAAGCAGGCTCGTAATGCCTGCAAAGCTCAAGTCGAGAAATCTAAGAACTCCCATGTCTCCTCAATCGCTCATAAACTCACCTCATGCCCTAGTGGCAGTCGCCCATTCTGGTCACTAGCAAAAGCAATCCGCCAAAATTTCTCCACAAGCACTCTCCCGCCCCTCTCTAAGCCCGGTGGTTCCCTTGCAACAACTCCTGAAGATACGGCCAACACCCTCGCTGAGGTTTTTGCAGAAAACTCTAAACTTGATCCCGGCAATCAAATCCCGCCCCCTCCTTCTGGCGCTCCTCCCTCCATGCCCCCAATATCGTTCCACCAGTCCTCGATCCGTAAAATCCTCGGTACCCTTGATGTTTCCAAGGCCCCAGGCCCTGATGGTATCCCAGCAATAGTTCTCAAAAAATGCGCCCCAGAACTCACCCTTGTACTCTGTGGACTTTTCTCTCTCTCATTCCATTCAGGCGTATTCCCCGTTTGCTGGAAGCTTGCCCTCGTTCAACCTATCCCCAAAAAAAGCGACAAATCTTTGCCCTCTTATTATCGTCCTCCCTCATTAGTGATCGGCAGTATGGCTTTCGAAAGGGTCGCTCCACTGGCTATCTTCTGCTCAACACCACCCAGCTTCGGACTCAGCTATTGAAAAACATGGCGGGATCCTTGCTGTTGCTCTGGACATTGCTCCCTTCCTTTGGTCTCCAACCAAATCTCTGCAACTGGATTTCAAGCTCCCTTAGTCAACGTTATTTTAAGGCTATGGCCAATGGCACCCTCTCAAGATCATTCCCAGTGAACGCAGGTGTACCCCAAGGCTCTGTACTCTCTCCAACTCTCTTCCTGTTGCACATCAATGATCTTCTCGCCTCCACCACAAATCCCATACACTGCTTTGCCGACGACAGTACACTCCATGCTGGTTACTCTTTCACACCTGCTGCCGGAAAAATATGCAGGTACTCGGCCTTGATCCTCCTGGGTACATTTGCTCTATGGATCCGTCCTCGGAAGCAATGTGAATAACAGTACCCGGGACGTCAAACCTTGGCTGTGTGGATCAGCCCGAAAAAGTTTTTTTGGTTACTCTTTCACGAAGCAGCCGACCTCTTCTCGAACAAATTCCTCACGGAGCACCTTGCTCTCCTCCATCGATTGCGATCTCCGGAAGATTCTGCAATGGGGCTCAACTAATTTGGTCCGGTTCAATTCCCGGAAGACGCAGCTTACCCCTTTCACGAAGAAAACCGAGCCCTTTAGTCCTACCATCTCTTTCGACAACGGAACGCTACTTCCTTCATCGATTATCTCTATTTCAGGCGTGTGCCTTTCATCAAGCCTCAAATGGCACCATCACATAGCAAACATGGCCAAGTCAGCTTCCCAAAAACTAGGATTCCTCTTCAGAGCCAAACGTTATTTTTCTCCGTCTCACCTTCTTTCGCTCTATCAAACCCAAATCCGTCCCTCTCTTGAGTACTGCTCGCATATCTGGGGGGGAGCCGCTCCTTCATCCCTCTCTATCCTGGACTCTATTCAAAAACGTGCTACCCGTCTCATCGGTGATTCAGCCATGTCCTCTTCTCTTGAATCTTTATCCTCACGTCGTAACCTTACCGACCTCGGCCTATTTTATCGATGCTTCCATGGAGAATGCTCAGATGAAATCTCTTCCCTCGTTCCCCCCATTTTGGTACCCGCCCGTGTAACCAGAAACAGTACCAAGCAACATCCCTACTCTGTCCAACTTTCCTCCAATCGTACTGCTCAATTCGCCTCCACTTTTTTCCCCCGCACATCCCGTCTATGGAATGCCCTTCCTCCTCATGTCTTCCCTCCAACGTATGATCCGAAACTCTTCGAATTAAACACTATCCGCTCTCTCCCTTCAGGTAAAGAGCCATAGGTTTCTTAGTGGGTATTATGTACATGAGCCCCACACTCCAGTTGAATTTTCCACTCTTCTGGGTAGTGCGTCAATGCATTTTTTTATGGCTCTTTTACCTTTTCCGCCTACCTTCCCCTCAGTACCCCTCCCCCTTTTCGCACTCGCAGTTCCTTTTGAGAACTATAGGGTCACCCCTTTGCGAGCTGCTACATCAGAAAAAAAGAATGAAAAAAAAAAGGTCCTTTGTGGGAGGCAACCTAGCGAATCTCTCAATCGCGCTCAGGGACTGAAGGGATCATAATCCCCCACGATTCCGATACATAGGACATCCTCTGGGCGCACAAATCAGTGGTTTTTCGGCACGTCGGTATCCCAGCCTATCCCTATCAAGACCGAGACAAAAACCCTCATCAATAGAATAACATCATTAGATGCGGCCTCGCCTCTGTTCGAGGGAATTTCCGATGAAGTAGCGCCTATAAAAGGAGATGCTGAGTATGTGGAGGCGCTACATACTAAGATGTTATTCATATGTATATACTTATACAACGATGTTCTACATACCAAGTTTTCAAGGATGTGTAGGATAAGTTAAGAGATGACATCCCTTCGAAACTCGGTTGTGAGATGTCTGGAGTGATCTCCGGGCATTCCGTGGAAGCAGCAAAAATATCCTGATGAAACTCTGGCAGAACCTCGCTATAGATCCAATCAAGATAGCCCTGTACATTCGATTTCCTCACAGCTTATGGGCAAAACTCCTAACATCGGGAAATCGGGCTCGATCGTCGTCTGCGCCGCAATAGCCAGCAGCCAAGTTGCGAAGAAAGCATATGCTCCGAACTCCATTGTGACTTTGAACGGAACATTCTATCGCCTTGTCTTGTCAAGGTGTCCCTCTTTCTCTCGGAATCTGGGTGGCGAGACACCGGTTGACTAAATGGACTACTAGTACATGATCCGATAACCAGCCAGTCAAGAATTACACGGTCGCTACGCACTACGCAGCAGTAATGCATTTCTCTCCTCTCCTTCCGAGGCCACAGGATCTCTTTCTGAACTACCGAGTCTGCTCTCTGGTCGCTTAAGTTGAGTTGCGATGTCATAAGCCGCAGTTCCGAACGAATAAATTTCACTTTCTTGGTATCCATGGAACCTTTGATGCGCGTATGAATCACTTGTACACATAGTCGCCTCCTGTAAGCAGGGTGGTCATAGTGAGTAAGGAATTCTCAAACGCTTTTAAATCTCGGCCCTATCATCAGCAGGGGCATGTACAGGATTTCTCGGGGTGGCGATGTCGAGTATTGGAGAGGGCCAAGCGAGAGAAAAGATGACGTGACACCCTTGGGCCCATGCTTCGGCATCACGACCGAAAGATTTCCTGAAATTCAGTAATGTTCCCTGAAGAAAACTCGCCGCAGACCACATCCAGGGGAACGGTACCTCGGACCCTCGGTATACTTTGAGCTGACCGCATCCCGTCTGGCGGAAAGAAATCTCGATAGAGTGTCACAGATTGTGCTCGTTCTTCGCTTTGTCAACTTCGCTCTCAACCTCTTCTTTCTCCCAATGAGGCAGTGAAATTCTACCATCAGAAGAATATAACCGGACTCGGCAATCTGCCTGAAGTGAAGTTTTTGAGCTTCAGAATTGACTGCGGTTTCGACGGTGAGACCCGCCTTCCGTTCATGAATGAACGACATTGCTGTCTGCCTCTCGCCCGAATCCTCCTGAGGATTCGTGCGTAAGAGGCTTCTGTTGCAAAACTGTGGGTTATCCCTGAATGAGCCTCTCCGGAGCTGGAAGCCTTTGGAATTTGAGCAAGGTAGAGTGTCTCGGAATCGAACTCAGCGATTTTCACTATCAGGGGATGCGGTCAGCTCATAGTATACCGAGGGTCCGAGGTGCGAAGAACGAGCACAATCTGTGACACTCTATCGAGATTTCTTTCCGCCAGACCAGTGGTCGGCAGTCAGATCCGAGCGTTTTGATCAAAAATAGCGCGGAAATCATTTTTGTTGGCGAGCAGGATGGGCTAGTGTGCTATCTGGAGTATGGAGGAGAGAGGCACAGGACACAGGACTCAAAACTGATATAGATTCCAAGACAGAGCTATCGATAAGAGCACGGGAGACCCAGAGGCGAGAAAAGCGGTCGAATCCAAGGCCGACCCATGTTAATGGCAGACCGGAGGATCAATTTCAGGCCTGAAACTTCGACGTGATTGTTTCACAAAACCTGATATTGACGAAGCAATCAGGCGAGAGGCCCAATCAGTCCATTGTGTCAGAGAAGACGGTGGCATCCATCGAGAGCTAGATCGCCGATGAAGTTAAACGTCGAAGACAATTGAAAATTCGCGGCGGTGAGGAAGGACGCGCTCTCCAAAACAATAGCGTCGAAGCTGCTCAGGTGAGACCTGTGGAGTCTGAGGAGCCGGGTGGCCGGAATCGCGACGAGGATCAGGTTGATGTAAGTCTTATCAATAAGGGCGATCGGAAGCATCCCAGCTTCCGGCGGCTGTCGGGAGAGAGATAGGCGATAATTTGAGAGTAGACGAACTGAGTGAGAGTCATCGGCAGTCGTCATGGGCGGGAACATAATCCCTTCAATCGTGCAGTCCCTATCCGATTCCTGACCATGGATCGCTTATTACAAGGTATCCCCTGCGATAGCGTCTGACGCGAGAGAGGAATGTCCTTGTCCGGTCCTGACGAATCGCCGTTGCACGTTTAATCGGGGATCGACTCTGGGAAATTTCGAGGCGCGAGCCGTCGGGAGCTTCTCCTCGAGATTCGGGAGAAATTATCAGACTGTCTTCGGGATACACGAGGCTGAGGGGAAAGATATTCCGGATTAATGGTCCATTTCTTCTGATAATGATGATTGATGATCAAGATCGAAACGCTCTGACGAGAAGGGAATGAACTCCTATGCGTTTTTGATGAAAAATTTTCTCCCACACTCGTGTGACTAAACTTGGACTTTGCATCGTTTCACAGGGAATAGAGTCGACTCAAGAGTGAGCGAAAGAGAGTGAAGCCCGCTTCTGGCTTGAATTTCCGCTGAAATACGATCAAGTGCTCTTCGACTAAATTTTGTTCGAAGCTTCGGGAATCATCGCTGACTTGACGGGGAATTCGGAAAGACTTCCTTGTCAGAGGAGCAGCCCCGTCATACCCGAGGATACCCCACTCGCAAGTTCTGTGAGAAGAGTAGAATCCGGAGAGGGAATACCGCCGCTCATTCGAGAATGTCAGGTTTCGGAATGCCCTTAACGAGCCCTGATGCAACGGCGTACGAAGACGGGATTCAAGGGCGCCATCTTTACCTTTGCGGTGGCATCAACTCACGGGAAGCATCAGAAGGGAACGTTCGGAGTGGGGCGATATCTTCTGGAGAGAATCTTTGGAACAATAACGATCAGCAGTGGTACGGGAACATTCCTGAGGCTGCTGAATCGACCTATCAGGACAATAATGGAAAGCCCTCGTCCCCATATATAGAAGCATCAGAAGGAAACGTTCGGAGTGGGGCGATATCTTCTGGAGAGAACCTTTGGAACAATAACGATCAGCAGTGGAACGGGAACATTCCTGAGGCTGCCGAATCGACCTATCAGGACAATAATGGAAAGCCCTCGTCCCCATATATAGACCTCAGCATCCTCGACCATTTCTTCCTTCCGGAAGATCCGAGCTTCGAGGGCTTCACAGATCATTGGAATGGTGCGCTAGACGATTATCGGGCGCCTACTCCAATCGCCGAAGTATCAGCTCAAGATCCCCAGTTTGACTTGGGCCTCTATCTGGACAATAACCTTGGCAGTCATGATATTATCCAGTCCGCGGACGAGGTGCCAGCTTTCGCAGGAGACTTTGTTGTAGTTGGGGAAAAGGTGACTCTGGATAGATGCAATCAAGCGATCTTCAGCGAAATTTGCTCGAACGGAAGCGAATGGAAGCGAAACGTGAACCACGCTCACGTTCAAAAAGCGAGGAAAAACTCCACCGAGAAAACATTCACCGGAAAAGCCCGGTTCCCCTGTGAAGAATGCGGGAAGAGTCTGGCTACACTCTCTGCTCTGAGAAATCATGCTAGGACTCACACCAGAGTCAAACCCTACACATGCGACGAATGCACCAAAGGATTCACCCAGAAATCTCAGCTCATGGTTCATATGAGGACCCACACCGGAGAGAGAGAATACACCTGTGACGAATGCGGATTCAGATTCTCTCAGAAAGCTAATCTCGACCGCCACAAGAACAAACACGCCGAAAAAAACAGGCTATGGGCAGAAGCCGCTCATTCATGGGGCATGCAGGCAGCCTTTGTACCTTTATAGGGTTTGCGAAATTGATTGTGAAACTTGATCTCTCGGTCAATGTGTCGGAAGTCGGAGTTTCCGCCACGGATACGACCCAGAGCTCCGTCAAGGGCTCAATTCCAGATCCAGTCACTTAGTTACATTAAAATTGTGGAGTTTGACGCTCGAGAACATTCATATCCAGCTCTGAAAAAGTGGCGGGACGCATACGACCCATGTATTTTGTGATGATGATCTCGAGGAACGGTGAGACACTCCTCCCCTCATCAGCAGTTGGATTACTTTCAAAATATCTTCATCAACCGGTTTCAGCTCACGAATGTAAAATGGATGGGAGCATAAATTACGAAATATTTTTAAGACAATCGTCGGGATTCTTCATTCCTCTGCCACTGAAGCGAATCTCCTGTCTGGGGATCAAGGCAGCTGAGTGTTGTATTCGCACAGATTGCACCAGGATACTCCTCTTCCCGCTCTTTTGGGGAAATCACAAGGCTGATTGTGAGAATCGATCATCAACCAGATTTGGGGCGCATTCTATGAGAGATTCTGACCTCAGGACCGGCAGTCCGAAGCTCAGAGCATCCACTTTGAGTCGCTCCTTCCGGGCTTGACAGCATCAGGCCGCGGAGGAAGGGAGGGATGCACGGCGACGGCGCCCGATTTCTCATTGGCCCGACTAAGCTGTCTGAGTTTTCCTCACAACGGCCTCCAACTCATAGCCTTCCGGCGTCACACGCGTAAAACAGCGGTACGATCCCGTCATCGAAATCTCCAACAGGAGGTTCGATCTCATTGGGATGCCCGAGGAGATGCGGCGAAAAGCTCTCCACAGGGTGTCCGTCACCGCCGGTCCCTCCTTCGGAGTGCTGAGCTCCTGAGTTCGGTCCCCCGCGAGGAATATAGAACCCAGAATCCAGACACCCAGACCGAGACTGATGGGGCTGTCATCAGCATAGCATCAATTTTATTGCGTTTTAATGTGAATTTACCAAAGATATGAAGGCACGTGCGAACAACCCTGACGTTACGTCTTGAACTTCAGTCAATTCAGTGTTTTTAGTACTTGTTCCTCTCTGCTAAGATCTAGAAATAAAGGAAATCATCCTATATGTATACATATGTGGTGTATATCTGTCGGTATATATCTGGATTCGAACCACCTCTTCCGACAGCTCGGGAGCTGATCCAGTCAAAAATAACAGCACCGCCTTACGATAATTTATCTATTGAGATCCTCTGCGATCTCTTCGCAGTTCCTCACTTATTTTGTTCGTCACTCCGAAATTGAAGGTAACATCCCGGAAGAGATGAGGTGATAATATGACGGTGGGTTTGGGTGCTTTGTGATGGAATAGTTCAGTACGCAATATTTATGAAATATACACCCTCTGCTCGCAGACTAATCTGATGTATACGCTTATAAATGTTCTCTTCGTTTCGATTCCACAAAATATCGCATCGTTAACCGGGAACGTCCTTTACATCACACCCGTCCGGCAGAACAACTTCGTATCCTGTCTCGAAAAGACTGATGTCGCCTTGGCTCAGGTCTTCGTTCAGCGAAATTGGGACTTTCTCCAGGGCTTGGGCCACCTTCTGCTCAACGAGGTAGAACATGTATTCGTCCGACAGTAATCTAATCAAGTGGAAAGATCCGAATGAAGACGCAGATCGTAATGTGAGGTCCCTAATGATCATCGACGAGTAAAACGACCAGGTCAATAGGAAGCGACGTGACGATTTCACAATATCCAGCGTGTTCTCGAGAACTTTGTCGACAACCTGTTCCAACCAGCGAGCCCAATCGCTTAGACTAGCCTGACTCTCGAGTTGGCGCTTAAAGTCTTGTTCCAGAACTCTAACGAGACCCGGATCGCATTCGCAGACCCATGAGGCCTGATCTTGGACGTTCCGGAAGTCGACTTTGTTCAAATCGAGCAGCATCTGTTGAATTTGGGCAGAGTTTTGCAGGACCGCACGGGCCGCTTGTGCGAGGTGATTCAGTGAGGTGTAGCGTCTCAGAGTTTGGGCGAATGAGTTAATTAACGAAAGTTTGAGTTTCTTGGCTTCTTCCGGACATTTCTGCATGGCGCTGCTCATCCACTGCTCGACGTTTTTGGCGAAGTTCCTGATTGCCTGCGTGAGCGCCGCAGGCACCGGCCGGAGAACGTCCGGGATGAGAACGTGGACGAGATTGTGATAGAATTGAGTATCTGTAGTCCGGATGAAGGTCACCACGCTGGGAGACGTGAGCACCCGGTGGAGGTGGTCGCGTTTTTTCTCCTCCTCGGGCGTACTGGGGGATGTGATGAAGAACTGCTGCCAGAGGGGGGACACCTTCTGGAACTGGAGATTCACGATCACGTCCAGGAGAGATTCACAATATTCGCGATAGTTCAGAGTGAAATTGTACGCTTCCTTCTCGTCGATGAACTCGCCCTCGCCCGACATGAGAACCATCATCAACTGAGAAGGCAACGCCTGCGAGGGGTCTCCGAGGAAGCCCTTGCTGCCTGCGAGGCTCACCTCGGCGAGGTTCGCCTCGTTCATGTCATCGACTTTGGGCTTGACATCGGGAGAAACGTCCGATGAAATTCCCAAGCATCGCTTCACGGTGACGGGCTTCGGCCTCACGATGACCGGCGGTGGGTTCGAGTCCGAATCCTCGACCGGAAGACCCGCAAGCGGAGAACTTGGCTTCACTCTGATACCATAATAATGATACTTAGAATTCCCTCTGGTCCCCAGACGCCGGGTACGCAGACCGAGGAATACGCTCCGGATGAGTTTACCAAAACTCGCCGCATTCACTGGATCGAGATTGTTCTCGGAGCAGTGACGCAGATAGTGGTTGTAGAGCGTGGACCGCGGGAGCGAAACTCCTTCCGCTGTCTCGTAGTTGTCTATCAACCATCGAACGTGGACGATATCCATGTCGCGGAGCGACGTCGCCTGCGTTTCGTCGGGACCCCTTGACGTTTCATCGTCTACGGACATGGGTCTCGTCTCGACATCGCTTATGTCCGTCGGCGTTCCGCTGAACGCGACCGTTTGTCCCTCGGTCGTCGTCGCGTAAAATGTCGTCCCGCCAGCGGAAGTATACACGGTGTCGGCATTTCCACCTGAGGCCGGGACAGGGTTTGTCGTACAATATACGAACGCTTGGGTGGGGACGGCTTGTGCAGATTGGAGATAATACGTCGAGTTCCCCTGTTCATCCGTTGTTATCTGAACAGTTTGTGACGTTTCGGAGTCCGGAGTGATCCCAGCGGTCCCATTCATCTTACCGGCGCCTGCAAGTCGAAAGGGAATTTCTTGATCAATATTCTTCGTGTTGATTCGTGAAGGGGAGGGGTTGCCGAATCTCGACGAGATTGGTTCTAGATAGGGCGGACTCTCTCGATCATTGACATTCACCACCGTTCGGCGGTATCGCGCATGAGCTCACTGGTCGATATCAATCTACGTAATTAAATGTGTGCGTATGATTGGCGCCCTCATGGTGATTCACCCAATCACATGAGAGCACTTCTGTGGCCTCGCATGTTTTTCGTCGTGTCGCTCGCGAAATTATCTCGGTGGACTACGGTGGTCTCTCGTAGAAGGGCTGAACGCCGGACACTCAATCGGGAACGCCCATGCGACCTCCGAAAGTCGTAATAACCACATTTGACTCTCTGGATTCAGACAAAACGGGGTCCGTCCTGCCCATCAGATGTATCCGTTCGGCTGCTCGAATTTATGCATCGAAATTCGCTCTGGCTCCAGCTCGGAATTCGGTAAATCGACTCTTGAAGCGAATGAGACCTACAATTGCTGGTCTACGGATTTTGTTCTTGGACAAATCGTCTAAACGTGTCACCCCTGACAAATCCACGCGCATGGCCACTCTCCCAGTAGTATCGGCATGCGGCGAGCAAGCGCATTTTCGGGTAGCGTGCGCGAGTGAGAACAAGGCGAACACAACAGCAAGGTATTTCAGTTCCCCAGTCTTCCTGTGAAGCACTAGTCCCGAGAGTCGGACTGCTCGGGTCGATACAGACGAACACGAATCGAGAAGGGAGTCGTGCCTGAATCATTTCAGCCATCTCTGGGATCGATCAGTGTTCCACGAACCGTGTTGAATAATCTGGCATCGTTTTTTACCATTTCCGTTGCGATTACGACAGCATGGGCTCGAGTGAGCCGGGAGGAGCAAAATGGACTATAACCACACGATTCGATACGAATTCTGGTTCGTCTCGACGACTTCGCGGTTTCAGCGGCAAAGTGTCGACAGTTCCATACAATACAAGACAGCGGCTCGCGAGCGAAAATAGCAGGGCGAAACATCGAGCGTAAAACTAGATGGAACCATCATACAGACAGTCCATCCGACTTCTTGGTCGAATAATTCCTCCCTGTCCTCACCGAAACTAGCGCCTCGTGTCACGAGCGAGGTCCCCTCGATCTGTTCGTGACATTCAGCGCATTCGAGGCGAGGGCTCGATTTCCCCGAGCGAAATCATCGATCGGCGAAACCCGCTCGAATGAAACAGCGCTCGATATTCGAGCAGAAGACGAACACCAATGGTTCAGCTCCGATTCCGACCCGATATGGCGGATTTCAGTGGTTGTCAGTCGCCCACGCGTGAGCCTGATGTCCCGCCTGTACCCACAGGAACTACGTTCGCATAGGTCCATGAATTCAGAAGAGGAATCCACTGAGCGCCGGGAAACTCAACCTGAGCGGAAAAAAATTCTCGTGACGTCGCCCACGGCTCCGACCGTGAGTGTTCCGGCTCGCGAGAGTCCCTCGAGCGTCACGCTCGCGGCACCGAGAGAAAGCTTTTTAATGAGAGCATTGAAAAGGAAAAGCATCTGCACCGAAGAGCAGATGAAAGCAACGAGCCGAGAGAAAACCGTTATATGAGACACGGAGTACGCGCGTGCGTGGTACAGGACGGGGGATACAGCAAAATGTTCCAGCATAGAATCTGAGGGGGCCTCCGCTTAACCTCATCATGAGAAAGCGACAGTTGAAAAACTTCTGGCAGAACGCCATAGTGCCGCTTTCGTTTCGAATCGGACACCCGTACGAGCCCGCGGTCTCAATTCTACTAGAAAAATACGGTCATCAGAAAGCTTGGGTTTCAAAATTCAGCTCAGAGCGTTGGGCCTTCGCGGGGGACTGCGGTTCGTAATTTACGAAGAGCATCACGATTCGCTCGTTTTTTCGGCAGTCATGACGCAGCAGACGGACACTTAAAAGGCGAAGTCTGCGAGCCATACTCAATCGAAATCGAAAAACCAACTCCAGATTAATCTTTAAGAACGGAAGCCCGATCGAGACGGTATCAGGCGACAGGGAGACCTAAAGATCCTCTGTGCCGAATTCTGCGCCGATCCGAGTAGGGTACGATCCATGCCCAGGTCGCCAGATCGGGGCGGAAGATCGCCGATTATGCGGCAGACGAGAGGGACCGCGATTCTCACACCTGAATCCGTAGAAAGACAGATGAGTCTCTTCGGATGCCGGTGGAGGCTTCCGAAATCGGGCAGGAGATTTCTCACGGCGAATAATTCCACGACCCTAGTGAGAGTGTCGCATGAAATTCAGACGGATGGCTGAAGCTACCAAATCGAACTCATTCGGATGCTCGGCAACATACATGAATCGAGTTCGATGAGATATTTGCCGACGGGCTGAAGCCCGGAATCCGAGCAGACTTTCTGACAGCTCTGGAAGATCGCGTCGAAGTGTCCATCACCATATTCGGTCAAACAGGAGAATGAGCCCATCGTTCGAACGTTGGTCTGACATGGCACTGAGTTGCTCTGACTTGCTCATCGGAGGAGCAGGATATTCGGGCGCGGAGTTTTTTCCAATCGCGCAACTCCAAGAACGTATGCCGCGCAAAGTATAGCTACATGTAGTCGGACTCATGAGTGAGCTAGTAGTGAGTGAGTGAGTGAGTGAGCGAGCGGAAGGGCCCGGTCAGTGTCTATGGAGACATTGTCGGCTACGGCGGGCCCGCGGGGAAAGACACCAGAGTTTTGGGTTGAGGATCGGTCGCGTTTTCGATTGGCACCACAGCTGACTTGCACATCGCGCCACTGTTCTGAGTTTTGCTCACCAAGGTAACTGTTTCCAAGGCCGGTGGACGTCCGCCGCTGGCTGACAACCGAGCGCTGCAACCAGGCGACCGAGGAGGCGGTAGTGATAGCAGCAGCTCATAGCAGACGCCGCTTTCGTTTCGTTTCTATGGCGTCGTATCCACAACAAGAAGCTCTCACTCTCTCTCCTCTGGAAAAGTTATCGCTGATCAGCATGGATATGGAATCGAGAGGTCGCTCGGCTAATTTCCGGGAGCCGTATCGAAAGATGACGAGCAATGCCGCTTATGTTGGGTCGGGGAGGCATCCGTTTAATGGCGAGCAAGGGGAAAAATCAAAGGGATATCGAACCGATCCGGTAGGGGGAGCGAGGAAAATGATGCCGATGATCTTTTCTGGGAATCTAGCCGGAGCGGGCGACTCATTCCGAGGTCGAATCTAGCTGGGAAACAGGCTGACGGTGCGCGTCGGATCGCCTCCCCAACGGCTCTCAACTGCACTGAGTCGTGGGAACCATCGAGCTCTCCCTCTTTCAAGTATCACAGTGCCGGCACCGTATCCTCTTGAGGAGATAGTCGGGGCGTCTCTATCAGTGACGAACCGCCGCCGTGATTAGCGCTCTGCCCCACCCATCCGCTCCTCAGGGAAACCCAGATCCTGGGATATGCCATCATTTTGTAGGAATGCTGCTATTCAGGGCAGCGGCTTCTTCGAAATCTGGCTGACGGTGCCTTGAGCAGTCGATTCCCAGCTCTTTTCTCACAGGTACCCTCGTGCGATGAGCAACGACCCTCTTGCACGGGTCTCGAATGGACGATCACGCGTTTTGCGGGAAGAGAACGAGGAAAGACTGATGATGAGAACGCTTTCTGATGTGAACGAATTCTGGTCCATCGGACTCGCGAGTTTGCGCCTCGATATGATACGCTCCCTAACTTTGTAGTATCTGCTCTCTTCAACGTATTCAGCCGGTGCGCTTGTATCCAATGGACAATGCATATGACCCGCAATCCCGCCGAACTTCCTTCCATCCAATCCGGCTCCCGCCTCTCGAGAGCTTCCCGGGCGACTTGCGACAGCAGCCGGAGATCGGACCCATACCTCGTTCATCATAAGAATTCCATGCAGTGGAATATGGGAAAAATCATCCTCTCGCGACTCTCTGCTTCAAGAATTCATGTGCTGGGGCGCAACTGGTTAGTCAAGCTCCTCGTATACTGGCTCTGTCACTCTGGAGAGATTGGAATGATCGCGCGGTAGAATCAGATGTTTGTTCTAAACCCGGAGCCTGCACCAGAACGAGATGCCGACGTTCCGTATGACGCCCTCGCCTCAGAATTTTCCGTTCCCGCACGTTCAATTTTAGCTAGGCGTCGTATAGCTCCTCCTGGACCACCCGACGCCACCGGCCATGGGAGTCCTTTTTCCTGGAATATAAGATGCCACATGAATCTCCGGCGCCTTGGAATGCGTAAGAGGAGTTCTATAAGGAGGGCTAGGTGAACTACCACTGATGTAAGATTCAGGAGAATTTCATTGAGATATCTTTCTCTTCTCACATTTGTATTTGTGCTTCTCCTCATCCCGGGCGTGAACTTCATCGGTCGGAAAGGAACGTCTCCGGCTTATCGATGGTGAGAGTACGACGTTCGCCAACTCGGATGTCGAGAGATGCATCGCTGGTCTGAGAGGATCAATAAAGGAAGATATAAAGACGCAACATATTGAGGAAATCAGTGACAACATTAAGAGGAAGCACGAAAGACACTGAAGCAGGGGATCGTGGATTTGATCGCCGGATTGCAGCGCGGAAATTCAGGCCTCGTTTTTTTACCGCGTCGCGGATTATGGAGCGGACCCCATGACGACTATTGCAGAATATCTCTCGGCTCCTGAATTCCTCTATGAACACGTTGTTCCGAGCTTACCGCATTTCTGTCCCGGAGGGGATCCTTCTGATGCTCCAAACCGGACTGGTGTGACGGCTAGGTTGCTGGGTATTAAGATTACGACTGCGGACCGCGAATGAGTTCCACAACCTGAGTATTGACGACATGAGAGAAAGACATGAAATTCAGCTGAATCGCTTCGTCTTGCGTATTTTCGTACGCTTGAGATAGCGAACAATTGTGCGTATGTCTGTGCGTCCGGAGAGAACGCGGGCCGCACTGCAATCTGTCGCGGGGAGAGTGTATACAATGATGTCGATGATCTTCGCTCTATGTCTGGCTGGAACCGGGCGGTTCCTTAGTCCCATTTTTCGATTGATTCAACACTGCGGGTGTGATACCGGTTCAAGCGTGATCCGACACGGACGGCCGTGATCCCGCGTGACCTGGCGCCGCTTCATCTTAGAATCGAGGGGCACTGCCCGTTTCCGGTCGAACATTGAACAATATCATTGTCCACGTTCAGAGTCTCTCCTCGACGCGATTCCTTCCTTCCTTGCGCGATTCCACCCTGCGGTCTACTGTTGCGTGCTCACCATGGATTTGCGATTCTAACAATCGGCACAGCCTGAGCATACGTACGACCATATATGAGCTCGCCGAAGCGTACAAGCCGAATCTGATTCATGCCTTCCTGTAGCTGTGCCTGTTTTCATAAGGCCGCCAAGCTGCGGCGGTGGTCTGCTGTGTCTCGACAACGTCATCAAAACATCAGCTGTTTCGTGCGGCGCCGAATCGAACAGTCTTTGAAAGCGCATATTTGGAGACTCTTTGAGATTTCGAGGGACACTATCATCAGCCATCGAGAGGGTGGATGGTGCGGAATGACGTGAGCCATCGATCTGGGTTAGTGCCGTCGATCTGCCGAAAGTACAACCCTCGAAAATTCGAGAACACAAGGGAGTTCTGTATGAAATCTAAGAAGATCCCAACTCAGTAATGGTGGTCTCAATTCGGGCGCTGAGTATCTGCTGTTTTGTGGTAATCAGTCTGTCATCGAGCCAGGTGTCCGCCGATGAAAAATATCTGCTCTACGACGTGAGTCCGAACGAGGGTTTCAACCTTCGACGAGATGTCTACCTCCGGGTCGCGAGATTCGCCAAGGATGTGGGTTACACGCTGGTTCTGCCTCCGTGGGGTCCTCTTCCCCATTGGAAAGGCCCATCGGGCCTAATGTGGCAGAATTTCTTTGACATCGAAAGCCTCAACAACTACACGAAAGTGATAGAATTCAGAGATTTCATGGATCATTTTGTCGGCGATGTGCTCATCGACAATGTCTACGTTCTGAAGCACGCTCCTCTGACGAACAACATCGACGACGCCTTTCGTTCTGTGGAATGCGGCCGAAACATAGGATACAGACTCGAGAATGGATTATACGAGGGCTACTTCTTCAATGAGGAGAAGATCAAGGCTCGCAAAGTCACTTGTCTGGAAATCACTGGGGTGAGCTCTGCTCTAGCTCCTCTTTTCACCCACGACTCGGCAGTGATGATTGACCATGCCGAGGTTGTCCTACACGACGGTTTTGGCGACGAAGAATACTGGAAATTGAGGAAATCCATGGTCTTCGCGAAGAAATTGCGGAACGAAGCGGAGTACTTCATCAAAACTCGATTTGGGAACGAAAAGTTCCTCGCTGTGCATCTGCGACGTTCTGACTTCCCTATTGTCAGGCCGAACGACGTTCCGAGCATACGCGGCGCCGCTGAACAAGTGAAGAAAATTATGCGAGATCGTGGCTTGAAGAACGTTTTCTTAGCCACCGACGGTGACGATAAGGAGGTCGAACAGTTCCTTCGACTCGTTCCGGAGACTCTCGTTTACCACCGATCTACGGTCAGATTCGAAAACTCTCAGAATCTCATCGAAAATTCGAGTCGGGATCTCTGCGATAGCCCCGATACTATGAAGGGCGTCGCTGTGCCAGGTGTCGTCTCCAAACAATGCTCTGGGAACCGAGGCGATCTGGACAAACCCTGCCGACCGCTGAACGGACACTGTGGGTCAGTCGAAGAAGATCCCGTTCTCAAAGAGCTCTCTATGGAAGAGAAAATTCTCCCTGGAGGTGGGAGTTGTCCCAACGAGGAACAGGAGCGAACCTTATCGGAGTCGCGCGAGTTCCCGGAAAGTTGCGGGAAGCCCGAACTCTCCGTCGGCAAGCCCTCGCTCTTCCAAAGCTCCTGTCCCGATGGATCCAGCGCTAATTTCGAGTCGATCGCGGCAGAGCAGAATCTGCTCAAAACTAGTCATGAGAAGTGTGAAAATGAAGATCAGGAAAAAGGTGTGAAGGCCCAATCGAAAGTCAAGTTCGAACCCAAATGCCCAGACAGTCGTTCTCTGGATCAACCGTGCACCGACAATAGCTGTCCCTCCGTTGCCCAACATCGGAGTGAGCCTCAACTAACAGGGAAATCGAACGTGAAAGCTGTCGACAAAGGCACCACCGAATCCCCCAAGACCTGTGACTGCTCGGACAGCACGGAATTGGGCATGGCTTGCGCAGGGGATACGTGTACACCAGGAGAGCATGCGGATTCAATCGAAGGTCAGTCTACCATCGATCGCTTGTTCCGGAAGCCGGACCCAATGCTTATTCCCAGGAGACCGTTTCGATTCAATAGAAAAGGAGATCCGCGTCTGTCCTCATATATTTCCTTGCGAATAGTAAAATTCTGAATTCTGACCTTTCCAGGCGAATCTCATCGGCCTCGTCCGCCCTCGCTAACTGAAGGCCAAATCGCGATAGTCGATCAGATCATCTGCTCGAAAGCCGAGATGTTCGTGGGATCGTTCGAGTCGACATTTTCGTTCCGAATTCAAGAGGAACGAGAGATCCTGGGTCGAGCTCCTGATACGACTTTCAACCGACTCTGCGCCGATGGGGAAACAGACTGTCGGCAACCTACGAGGTGGACGATCGTGAACTAACGGGAGACGGACGCACGTTCGAGCTCAGGAAACCTTGAACGATCCGAAGCGACCGATCGGAGCCCGAATTTGTCTCTGATCTGATTCTTCCCCGACCTGAGAGGTGTCAGTCAGTCAGACGACTCAGTGTTGACCTGATCTCGAACCGGAGTTCTGACACGGGAGGAGGATTATCTCTTTTGCGAAGGTTTGGAAGCTGACGTCGGGGGATGTCCGACAATGTAAAAAGACGTGATGAATAAATTGAGTGTACATTTTTAGTTTCCTCCAGCGCTATGAAGATTCAGTCCTCAGGTCTGATGAGGGGGATTCCTTACGGAAACTCAGATATGACGTATCGCTTATGCTCATCTCTAGCGGAGCGTCAGGTGCATCATACGCCCGATCTGCGAGTCAGGCTCCGGGGAAATAAAAACTGCATCTGGCGTTGTTCGTGTCCCGGAATTTCGGTTTTTCTCGGAGGGTCTCGTGTTCGAGATACGAGCCGAGATCGGAAGTTTCTCTCTGGAGAGGTCGCAAGAAACGTTGAAAGAAAGAAAGCATCATCCCCGAAACTTCCGCGACATTGGCGAACGGTCGGGCGACTGGACGCTCAGTGGACCATCGGATGATTCTCCTTGGAGCTACTTCATTAACGAACGTGGAATCCTTCATCCCTCTCCTCTCCCACTGTCCAAAAGTTCTGATCCTTCTCGAATTTCCATAAGAACTTCATTGAAAAGCGAGTCGCCCTTCTAATGGTCACAGGACACGACTAAAAATGAAATCCTATCCGGTGCCTGCGCCTCGCGAAACTTCTCCATCAATCTTCAACACTTCTCGGATCTCCTGAACGCTTTGTTGATTCTTCCCCGCTCAAGTCGTCCCATTACGTCTGTATATCATCCATTCATCTGAAATCCTCTCGGAATCCCTTCTCAATGAGCTTTATCAGAGGCCACGCTTTCCACATCGAGCTGCTCCGTTCTGATCAGGCATCGATTTCTCTCATCTGGCGCTGACACGTGTTCGTACTCCATTTTCGCCTCTGGAATTATTGCATCGCTCGTCCTGAATCGGTGATCTGAACCTGCGGATTCGGGACATCTGAATCCACTCGATATTGATTGAGTTCATAATTCTGGCTCCCCATGTACATTGATAATAATTGGCCAACATTTTCAGAAACTCGAGGGAGCGAGGAGCCATGGCGATTTTATCCGAGGGGAGGAAGGAGGGGATGGGATCGTTGGGGGAGCTCGCCACTTTCGCAGGCTGTGGAGGTATTGAAAATTAGCCGCTCTCCTGATCGATAACTGCTCCGATCGATGTTGGACATTTTCGCTATTAATTTTCGTCCCAAACTTTTGCTATTAAGCGCTGGACGAAATCCCTCGCTCTAATTGCTTGCCCCCGGGCGGCAGGGCTCTATCCCGGAGGTACACGTGGCTCGTTCATTCGTTGCTCCCAGCCGCTTATCTCTCGACTTTGACCTCGCCAGTGGAACACCATAATTAAAATATCGTTAGGCCTAATCATCAAACGCCGTCGCTGCATTATCGTCACCTGGAGCAGACTTTCGAAACTTTTTGTTCGTCTCATCATTTCTGCCGTTTCAAGTTCTGCCCCTGCCTCACTTGGTGGTGAGCTGAGCTAGTTCCCCCTTCCTCGCTCCTCTCGTTGCCGTAGTTTTATCGTCTGTTCGTTTTTCTCGAGGGTCGTTCCTGGCTTGAGATGTTCCCGCCGCCGCAGCTCGCGATGTATCGGAGGAAATCAGGTTCATGGCAAGCGGCGTCGGAGGAAAACCAAAAACGGATCCAGAAGGGTCTTGTAGTCCAAAATCGACAGAGGATACACGGACGCAAGCTCACAGATGGGGGAAAGGGGGGCGCGTTGCCTCTTCCGTCTTCAAGCAGGCAGTCTGTCCGCACGCGGTCGTCACTCGGGACACGCAAGGCGTAGCCAGGGCCAGACATCACTTGTCGTATCGGTTTGAGAACAGGCCTCGAACCGCTTCGATAAGTAGGCTTCGATAGACGAGCTCGGTCGCATTCTGAGTAAGGAGTGTTCACGACACGTTCTCTCACTCACGTCATCTCGATGGCTTCCCTCAAAAACTGAGTGGTGTTCTTCTTCTCCCCCTCCTCTATCTCAGCTCGTCAAGTTTCAGATTTGAGGAGGATGAGCGTCCACTCGAGGAGGGCTTGTGCTGGCCGGGGACAGAGACAGCGGTGATCGATCGGAGTTTCTCCCGAGCGAGGAGCTTGAATTGGTTCCTGGGTTCGGATTCCGGTCTCGACACCTTTATCTTGAGACCGAGCAACGCTATCCATTCCATGAAAGGTTACGCAAGACTATTCAACTCCGTTATGCTGCGGCCCGCCGCAGAATTCTCTGGGCGCTCCGAGCTTCCATACTTTATGTTTACGCCTCGGCGAGCGATAAATTCCGACTGCGTATTCGAAACTTCATATCCATGGCCAACAGCTGAAGCGATGACTCACGGAGTGTAGTAGACGCGATGACGACTCTGGGGGAGTTTTTAATCAATTTGCGGTGTTTTCCCAGCGGCGTCCTCATGCAATTCAGAATATGTATGCGCCTGGTGGTCCAGGGAGAACACAAGGTGGAGCCGTGTCGCTAGCCCACCTGAGCGACCCCGCAGAGCCTAACTTTGTCACCAACAGCCCGGCGCTTCTGCCCTTATCCATCCCACCGAGTCTATCCGTCCTCCGAGGACTCCCGCCCGCGAACTCTAGCCTGTATCGAGGCCAACTTGTAAATGCAGTGCGACATCGAATCCTTCCGAGGCTTGCATGCGCACTCATTAGGGAACCCGATCCGACTTGCCGACCCCGAAAGCGGGAAGGCCTCTGCGGGCGCGAGGAAATATCTCCGCTCAGATCTTCAGCGTACACGGTTCTAGGCGAGCGGGGCGCTTCTGGCGATCCTGAGTGTCCTCGAGCGGATTCTCGTTCCGTTTCTTTTCCTCTCCCTTTCAATACCATCGGAAGACTGTCGAGATTCGGAGAATTTCCGATACTCGACGGGCGCCCTTTTAGAGCGAGCAAACTTCGGTATAGCGTTCCCTTTTGAGTTCCCTTTTGAGTTCGCTTTGATTCATTGAATTACCAGGAGGTCATCGGCGCCGATTCCTGCAGTGATCCCGATTACGGTTCAACGCGAGTGAATAAAATTACAAGGAATACACGGGAGCTCGCGAGTCAATACGCTCCGACCTGGCGTTGTGGCTTGCGTCAAGAGCTGCTCGGTGGGCTGCGGTGTTTGTTATTTAGCTTGACGCCCCACGGGAATACGGCGGGTTTCGGGTAGACAGGGAACCTGGCAGGCTGCTCATTTGATTGATAGGTTTGGCTTGGTGATTATTTTAACAGAACGTCAGAGAAGTTCTTCGATTACGGAGGTGCGAGATTGAGCTAGCCGAGATGAAGTATCCATCAGGAAACTGACGCCGCGCCACCATGTTGATCTCCCTGCAGGGAGCGGAGTGATGGCTCCCCGTTTGAGCTTTCTCCCAAATGACCAACACTTCTTTGCTCCCCATGAACTCGGTGCATCAGAGCATAGCGTTCGAATCAGCTCACGTTCGTAATCTGGCCGCGCCTTCCGCTGCTGCAATCTTGTAGCAAGGAAATCGTTCCTACATGAGATAATGCGGACATAATATGAGCCCGACGTGTAGGGTCTCAGTCGACCGCATCATGAGTCTTTTCCTTCCCGGCACGCCAATTCTGTGGCGGGTTTCGACCGACAGACTATTGTGTCCCTTCCGAGTTTCGGATCGAGCTAGAAATTTTTAGCGGAAACGAGGAATGACGCGCGCATTGAACCGTGGGGCAGCGGAGCGCTCAGGTCGGAGTTTTATAGATCGTTCTTGACTTGAAACAAAGTCTGATCCTGCGTTCTGCAGCTCGACAGATTCCTCGAGCTCTCTGTGGCGAAATTGTAGAGAACTCCGACATTTCCGAATCTCATTCACGGTAGAGGTTTCCCTCATCGTCACTCTATAGCGGAAAGCGATGTGATGGAAATCTGAGACTTCGGAGAAGACGGCTCGAGATGACTGTGAATTCAAGTTTTTCTCGTCTCCCCCGCGAGAGTCGAGTGAGACAAGGCAAGCTTCAGATTGCGTGGTGAGGCGAGATGTCGGTGAGGGGTATTTTTCGAGCTGAAGTCGAAAAGTGCTCCGGCTCACGTCGCGAAGTCGTCTTCCAAGTTCGAATGTGGGTAAGTAGGACGTGAATTGCTTGCTTCGAAAGGGGTGTCCCCGAGAGGAGCGAGAGACAAGCTTGTCCCATATGTACAGCCGTCAAGTTTCCTCGAGAAGCAGCTTTGAAAAATGCGAGGGAGAGTAAAAACTTGAGTGAGCCCTGGATTCTCCAATGCATCCGGAGGACGAGCCCCGAGCATGCTGAATTAGCTGCTCTCCCCATCGATCGACTTCAAGCTTGCGCGAATGGATGATCGGTCCCTCAAGCTCATCTTTGCGGTGTGAAGCTTTGCCATTGATTCGGACCACGCCTCCGCCTTCGAATCGAGGACTATACCCGCTGATGCGAGCTCCAGATCGGAAGCTTGGCATCGGTCGCTTCAAGGGTGGGAACTCCGAGTTATGTTCCCAGATGCTCGTCGTCGAGCGGCTATACTTTCGGAAAAAACGGATTAGATTCAAGCCTACATTGCTTTGCTATTGCTTGAGAGAGCGAGGCTGGTCTTGCTCCAAATCGCCATCGATATCTTGCTCTATTCGACTTGAGGCAGACCTCGAGCATGGCAGAGCCGTGCGGAGCTACAGAGGGAGGAAGCGGCGTTTCCAGCTCGCGCTGCAAGGAACGTCTCATTCACTGATTGATGGCTTCATCCGGATGAACCTCTGTGAGTACTCTGACCGTTCGTTCCTCTGGACTATGCGTCCCCGCGCAGCCTTCCTGATCACGTGCGGGAAAAAGGGCTGCATAAAAGCACTGCACGAAGCGATTATTCTTCTTCTGTATTCGTCAGATTCTTATTGATCAACTTAGGAAGTTTTTGAAATTGTTCTGGAAGAACACCATTCTTTGGAGTCTCCTCGTTAATACAGGAATGTCTGCCCTGTACTCGAAGGTTCCGGAAATCGCAGACACCACTTTGTTCCAATATGAACTGAAGGAAATCATATCTTTCCTGAGTTCCGCGCTGCCCATCCCCATTCTTGTCATTTTCAGGCCGCAATTTTCCGTTACGAGCAGCCGACTCATCAGCGGACGCTCAGTGCTGTTGAACGTGGGTTCCGCGAGCTCCATGAGATCGAAAGCGCTTCGATAAAGCCACCATTTTAGGCTTGCGGTGTTCTGGGCGTTGCCTAGCAGCCATGACCCGTACGAGGTGATTACGTATTTTTCGACATCAGCGAAATACTGCAGCAGGGCGTTACGTTCCCTGTTCGGAGCGCTTCTCCAGGTTCGATATTTTATGTTGTGGTAGAGATCTATGAGCTCAATCGTTCTATTGACCACATCGGTGTCCTCCTCGACTATGTTTTGATATTCTGGTGCCTTGGCTCCGCAAAGACGGATGAAAGTTTCGAAATTCGAGCTCGGCAAATTTGTTTTCCTGTATAACTGGACTAGACCACTATGAATTCTTTGTCTCGAACTTTGAATGGCGAATTTCCCAGTAGCCGCCCTACAGATGAGCTGTCGGGAGTTTTGTCGTCGGGACTCTAAGCGTTTGAAGAAGACTTCCGCACCCGTAGTTTCGTTTGTCGGTATAATTTTCGAGAAAGCTTCCGTTTTGACCTGTGGCCACTCTTGCCGGTTTGCGATCGTCCCATCCACGGTGAGAATTCGCTTGGCCTTCAGAAAGTCCAATAAACGCTCACGGGTGCTGGGAGAGAGCGGTGAGAGGGTTTTTTCAGCGATTCCGTGCGTCATTTCCAGGGAGTTATTGTGATTTTCTTCCAACTTTCGGAAAAACTGAGCAACGTTCGCCCTCTCCCACGGCTGACACCTCGATAAGGAGTGTTGTTTGATGTTTTGGTAGGTTTTCAGTCGATCGGCTTCCTGAACGCCCGAAGGGCCGGAGCGAATCGAAGCCCGATCCTTGGCGAATTTACGGAATGTCCTCCGGATATTCTTGAAAGTTTTCCTGCTCAGGCCCGCCGAATCTGCGACTCGTTGAAGGTATTCGTCGTATCGTCTCCTCGAAACAACATAGGCGGGAACACAATGGAGCACAATCACAGCCCTAGACGGCGCCACAGGTCGACCTTCATTTCGATGGTCAATGTGCAGGGTCTGATCGGTCCTGTTGAAGGGCAAATACACGACGATTTCCTCGGGGCTTAGCGACATGGGGGCTCTGGTGGTCGACGGCCTCGGCAAGAAGTTTCTAATGGCCACTCCGTGATTTCCCCCGAAATTCTTAGCAGTCGAATGCGTCGAGAAGACGGTGCGACCAGCGGGGGTCTGCGTGTGCTCTCCGGAGCTTGACGCCGTAGTGGGCTCTGAAGTCCATGAGGTCGTCGATGAAGAATGCTCATGCTCGTCGAACGTCGTTTGAGTCGGAGCTTCATTGGGTGTTTCCGGGTGCATTTCCATCAAGCTATCGGTGCTGATCGCTCCGTGTTCAGAATCCGAGTTGGCTCCGGTCGAATACGGAACTGTTCCGGGGCTCGTCAAAAGTCCAGATGCTGTATAATTCACATGACTTGGACTTGATGGAGAAGTTGGAGCGTCCTCAGACCACGCTCGGGTTGCTTCCGCAGTCGATACGCTTCGAAATCCAAGCGCGATCGCTGTCGCGGATTCGACTGTTGTTTCATCGGACGTCGCCCACGTTGTTGCTCCGGCGGTTCCAGACGACGTTGTCGGCGGTGTAAGTGTTGCATGTTCCGTCGTTGGGGTCTGGCTGCCGCTTTCGCCATCGTCGTCACTGTCCTCGGCACTACTCTCAGCATCGATCAGATCGTTGAGATTGGCGCTGGCCGGAGGACTCTTGTCAGCCGAAGCGTGACTCTTGCCGTCGTACAGCACTGTAGATTTCTGAACATCAGAGTCGTCATCGACTACGATCCGGGCTGCGCTGGTCGCCAGCCAGAACTCGACTACAATGAGTAGGCTCCGCATCTTTCGCTTATTGAGAGCGATCGGTAGTACGCTGCTTATAGGAAAGGATCGAATCAAACGCAAGGAGGAGCCTTCACGGGAGCCAACATTTGTTCAGGCATTGTAGGGACCAAAAGTTTCACGGAAGAGCCGTCGTTCTCTCAGTCCACCGTCGCTCCGAGGGCGATCATGCCCGGGTATTCGGTTTTTTGGGAGGGATGAGCGAGTCGAGCTAGAGACCGAGCCTGCCACGGAAAAGCAAATAAATCCGGCTGCAATCGGAAATATTCCTTGGGGCTCGTCAAAGGTGTTTGACCGGACCGCAATCTAGTTCGTCGGCTGTTGACTCACAGCCTCGCACTCCTAGCATGGATCCCTTCGGATTGCAGAAAACATCCTCTCACGTCATTAAATTGCGTCCTGGAGTCGATCGGTTGCTAATTGGGAACTTTGGAACACATCAGTCGTTCTCTCCGAATATATACCGCGGAAAAGTTTCGGACCACCTCAGAGAATTTCCGAAGATTCTCCCGAAGCTCTCATTTTCGCTTGGAGCCATGAACAGCTCCTTTTAGATCGAACGAGAGAAATCGGATGTCCGATGTCCTTCCAACAAACCGCCCCCTCGGATTTCCCACGGCAGAAAATCGATTTACGAGGCTGCAAGAATTTTTTGAGGGAGAAATTCCATCCGTTGGAACCTGGGCCTAAGGAGCCCTCGGAAGTCTCTCGGATGATCTCCGCCCCGTACGGGAAGTGATGAAGTCCATGCTTTGAGATACGAGCTCGAGTACCTACTTCCCAGAAGACACCTCACTCCGTCACGTACGCGTTGTGGAAGATTGCGTGAAATCCAGACGTGCTCCTCTCCAGCTCGCTGACTGCCTCGCTGGTCGCTGATTATTGGTATCCCTCCACGAACGGCAAAAGCAACAACTCCACTCGAATACGTGCCCCGCTCCCGATCCGATATTTCATTCCGTGGATTTGTCGTTCGCGTCTTCGTTCCCGATCGGTTCGCTGCTCTTTTGCCCTGTCAGGAAAGCCTCTCTCGGTCGTCGACATTTCGTTTCCATTTTTCTCTCGGAGGCCCTCACCACCTCCTTTGATTCTCCCAAGAGCGAGCGTGACAGCGAGCGGAGCAGTCGGAGAACTCTCCTATAATAAGCAACGCAATCAAAAGATTGTCTCGAGTCGAGCGACTCGAGGTCGATCATCGATTCTCGTTGGCTCGAGTTCCGGTCCCGAGTTTCTTCCACTGGGTGAATGAACACTGTTCATGAACAGCAAGGGGCCGAGATAGGGACAGAGCTGCCAATCAGCCAATCGGGGCGAACCTCTTCGTGTGCTATCTCCGCTTCAGCTTTGTACGCAGTCGGCGACAACAACTGCGCGCGAGAGACCTGTTCGGAGGGATCGTTGGCCACAGGAGAGCCACGTCGAGTAGCTTGACGCTCAGATGCCAGAGGACAAGCGTGCTTGCGAAACTGGGCGCTCGTCGCGGCACCGCTCACGTGTTATCTCTGACGTCTTGGGGGAGTATCTTCCTGCTGGCGGTATCAGACACCGTGGGTCAAGCCGCGAGGAGCAAGAAATCTCCTGTTGTCATTGCTCTTATCTGAAGTAGTCAGCGGTATACTGAGCGTTAAGCCGGCTAGGGAAGCAGCGAAGAGACATCGACTATCTACCGGAGGTCGGTGATGGACATCCGAGTGACCGCTGACATCTTGACTTAGTGCGGCCGCTCCGTCATGCCCACAGGATACAGGCCAGAAACGCTTCTGTCTTCTGCGCAGTGACAGCTATCAGTCGACGAGCCTAAGGAAATAAGAAGTCCAACTCATAATCATTCATTCGATAGCACGACAAACGGTCCCGGAGAGAAACTGCAACGAGTGCGAGTGCGGCTTCGTATTCCCGTCGTCCTTGACAGTGATGACAGCGAAGAAGCTTGAGCTCGAATCATCGCTGATTGTCATGGAGTACTCACGAGCTTGCTAGAGATGCGTTGGTTTATTTCAAGTCTGATCCGGTCGGGTATGTCAGCGTTGGCTTCCCCTCTGACGGAAGACAAACTTACCGCCTTATACTCGTAGAATTTTTCGTCCCCAGATTGTGACCTTTTGTGACGGTAGAGTCGGCCGGCACGCAGCGAACTTCGGAAGGTCACGAACCTCTATTTCACGCGGTATCCATCGATCCCCCCTTCGAGATCAAACGAAGCGAAGGAGATTGAATATGTTGTTCAATTTTCAGGGAGAGAGTCGAGTGTTCCGTGCCTCAAAAGCGAGCTGCTCTCAGATTACCCCGAATGACGCTTTCTGGAAGCGTAGAATCCCCAAGTTGCATTCAACTCACTCGGTCGTCCTACGGTTCCACGAAAACTGACTCCACAATTGGCTTTGGGCTCATTTCTTTCTTCGTCGTCACGGGACCGAGACACTGAGACCGCAAGAGTTGTGGAGGGTTAGACCCGGAATTGCTCGAGAAACGGCCCAGAGATTGGCTCCGTGGACGGAGAAGAGGGTCGACACAGAGCGGTCCGAGGAGGGCACTGAGAGATCCTAGCTTCAATAATTCAACAGGCCAAAAAGCTCCCGAGGGTGCCATACGAGACGGCTTGACGCTACCGCCGCTGCTGACGCGGTTTGTGTATATCCGCTTCATACACAAGACTGTCCGTATATCCAGAGCAATCGAATAATTTGAATCGGAGCCGTATGATGATTTTCCTATAAAAAGCCGACACTTTGAGTTCGGCAAGCGAGAAGTCCAAAAATTCGTCCTTATCTCAGCATGAGGAAAACACTTAATTGATCTTTATTGGGGTCAAAGAACACTCCGGTGAGCGGAGCGAGCCGTTCGGAGTGTGTTTCAGACGAAGATCCCGATCGCCTACCCATCATGACTAGAGGCGTATGCGCGAAATCGGACGCGATATATTTGCCGAATACGCACTACGGTATATATTATCATTACATCATGTCGACTTTTTTTGTGACGAAGCCAATTATTGGGAAATTAACCACTTGAGGATATCAACCGAATCATTCCAGATGGGAAATCTCTCGGAATGTACCAGTATGCACGGGAGCATGACTTTTTGATAGAATACGATATGCTTTGATCATTCCTGAGGAAGTGAACCCTACACAATAATATGGAGCGATCGAGGTCTCTCTCGAATGAGATCTTTCTTCTCGTCAGGGTCTGCGGGCTTTCCAAGATAACCGGATGCTATCTACACCCATGAGAACGCACCATGGGAGATATGAATCGTAGCTGCAAGAAGGGCAAGTTTTTGCAAGGTCAAGGGCTCACGCGATGGGTATGCTGTCGACGACAGTGCTTGAGACGTCGAGTTTCTCCTCCTTGAAGATCTGACCGGAGCCGCCGCTGTCTCTCCGACGGTTTCCTTGCAGGACGCATCGTTCGTGCAGCAGTATATACAAGTTTCGCGCACGATTCCAAAGCCTTTAGTCACGCAATTCTCCACGCAGTACTCCGCGCAACTGCGCCCGAAGGAAACGAGGAGCCCATGCTGTCGCGTCACCTCCGCCTGGAATTCGCAACGGGAAAATCGAGAAATCTTTCAATCTCAGGCTTCATGATTCGCTCGAAAGGAGATCTACAACGCGAGCGACTCTCCACTTTCCCAACTCTGAGAGTTTGGGATGTGCATCCTCACCTTGCAGAAACGAGAGTTACGGCTGCATTGTGCAAGATCACGACTGTTGTCCCTGCGATCTCCGACGAGACACGGGTGGGTTATGTCATACCTGGCACGGAGCAGAAAAGTCTTTGACGCCTTTCCTCAGCTCCGACTCGAATCATCGAGCCGCACAAGAATTCAAAAATACCCGGATCCGACTCACCTCTCGCTGGAAAAGTCGGCTTCGCACGTGTGACACCTGATGACCTGACCAGATCGACGATCCCCATCAACTGAAAGGAACAGCCTGCTCTGAAACAAGCGTTGGAATCGACAATGGAGATGGCAATCCACACATTTTCCGAAATTGCTCGAAAAATTCCGAAAGTAGGTAATGAGCACCTACGCTGGGCGGCAGCCAGACCAGCCAGGAACACGACCCACAAAGCCATTGTGGGGTTTGGAGCCAGCGAGCGCGCTAGGTGAACATGGTCTCATGAGATGTTCCTGCAGTTCTTCGAGGTTATCGTGAGGACATGCGGGGTGACTGGAACGAGCGTCTCGGGCTTGAATTATGGATCACCACGACAGTCTCCCTCAGAAGCAACTCCATGAGCATGCAAGGTCATTGTTATCAACCCGGAACTACAGCCTGCGTGCCCAGAACGTCAGGACGTGAGCCTTAGTTTCGCTTCATGGGCTACAACATCCAGTGGAGGGAAAGGGTAGTGTGAGAGATTCAGAGCATTATCAAGGCGATTCGGGTCGCTTCGGCTTAGCAACCAGATGAATACATTGTGCTTTGGTGACTTACAAAGAGAATGATTGTCGTGGGTCATCGTACAGAGGACGCCGCATTTACGCGAGAGTCGATGTGCGCTCTGCTCACGAGAGATTCCCCGAACGCTCCTACTAGTTCAATGAGCTCTCGTTTTTCGCGGCTGACAGGCCGTTACACAGAGAACGAATTCCCGCGAGCTAGGAGTCCCCCCTCTCAGCATACCCAAAGCTGAGGTACTCGGCGAACATGAAATCATTTGAAACAGGAGGAGTCTCACCCGAGCGTGACGCCTCCCGCTCTGACCGCTCGAGAAGAGGAAAATCGTAAGGGATACTTGCATCGAGAAATCAGGTCGCGAGGAAAAAAAACGGCAGGACCCTCAGCTACAGCGGAATCACTGTGCGGGAGTCTCTAGCCGGAGTCACAGAGTCGAATCCGATCCAATTTTTCTCGGCATCCCGCGGAAAACAAAGACACGGAAAAACCACCGACCTTGCACTCGACACAGTCACGCAAATCCGGAAGGCCCCGTACGACGTCTCTTGGCATGCCGAGGATCGCTGAGCAAACACTCTCTTGAACTTTGCTCACGATCCGTTCTCGATGAGTCGGAGGGTGCTCTTACTCGTGGCTGTCAGCGCAGAACCGAGGTGATTCGGGAGCTTCGACGCCAAGGAGACCGGAGCCTCGACTCGGCGATGTCTTCTCTCAATCAGGCATCGTCTGGGGGCTTATCATCTAAATCGGCTGAGGAGTTTCGGGGCCGAAATACCTGAATGCAGCATCCGCATCTTTCACCCCGAACCTCAGTATGGGAATAACGACTTCCCTCCATGAAGACGAAATTCTCCGAGAACTTCAGCGATCCGCTGGCCATATGACTGCTCATGGCAGCTCGAAGGGTTAGGTGCCAGATGCCCGACTCCCAGATGCCCGACTCCCAAGTGCCCGATTCCCAGATGCCTGACTCCTAAATGCTTGGGTTTGGCCCCCTCGCGCTTCCGAAGCCTTCTGAGCCAAGAGGAAATGAACCTTCTATGCGCTCGACTTTGCCTTAAGAGCTCTCCTATCGAATTTCGTTTAGCTCAGGAACATCTCACATCAAGATGGCTCATAATTTAGGGCCGGCAATTCAGCGCGGTCGCACCAGACGCCCTGAATTTCCGCGAATTTTCTGATGATCCCTCATATGACGTCCATGGCAAGCGAGAAAATCAGCGAATTCTCGAGAAAAATGCCGTGAATTATTCCCAGCCTCACTCATACATCATGCTCGGGGGAAGGTCGGCAGGGTGGGGAATTATTTCACCATAAGTGTCTGCGATGACCTCTCCGAGATTAGAATCGGAGATCCAGACGTTCGCGCCGTGGAACTCCTCCGAATCTCATACTGAACTCAATCTGGAGTTCCGAACACTATTTCCAGATACCAATCCTATGGGTCCAGGGTCCTATGACGAATGGGAGCGACAGATCAGTAAGGGGGAGATCCAGTTCCAGCGGAAGATTGCGGTCTAGGGTATGGTAGGGAGGTCGCATTGGGGAAAAAATTGTGAGTAAATTTTTTATCAATCATTGCATCCAGAGATTTATTGCTATTTTATTATACTTGTGTGTGTTTAACATGTACCTGGCATAACGGTGCCTCTGTAGCCCATGGGCTGCTCTACGGCGTCGTAAGTCGTGAGGCTTCTTGAAGAGAGTTTGGTGAAGGTACGGCGAAGCATCATCAGACGGAATCGACAAGAATACATGAAGATCGGTTCGAGAAAACCTGTAGAGTTCTGAACCCCAATCCTGAGTTCCTTGCCAAAAACTCACTCTGCTTGCCCAATCTCTACAAGTCAGTGCGAGAAGGGCGAGCGCGAGCTCGGAATGCTAAAAGCCAGAACTGGAAGTACGGCGGCGTTACGGTCAGGTGACGGAGTCCGATGATGCTCACTCTTCGAAATCTCCACAAGTCTGTACGAGAGCAGCGAGCACGAGCTCAATTGGCAAGACCCCAGATCCAAAGGTATGGCGACGTTACGATTTGGAGGCGGAGTCTGATGATGCTCACTCTCCGAAATCTCCACAAGTCGAATTGTACACCTCTCTATTTCCGGAGGGGTTAATTGAAAGATGGTTGAATCAAGATATCACCGGAGGCTCGAGATCTCTCCCGGTGAGCCGATTGGATCGCTGTGCATGCGTTCGAGCTCCATGCATCGGCTTCGGGACGTAGAGGTACACCGCGCCGTCTCCACTTCGAATATATTGAGCGATAGGTAATCCTTGCCGCATAGAGAAGATACCGATTCATCCGACCGCGGATGGATTCAAACCTGCCTCGGCTGAGCAGATCGGCAGGTCTATAATTATTAGGTATCGTAAGAGGAATGAAGATGGAGATCGTCGTTCGGATAAAACACTTGTGGGCATCGACATGCTCATTTTATCACATGCCCCCGTTGCCCTTCGCATGCCACTATTCCGCCTAATCAGTCGGGATGCCGGAGTCGAGTACGCGAATTTCGAATATGCCGTCAAAGAGCACTTCGCGCCCGGGGAGAATGTGCCAGGCCCACATGCGATGCCATTCGATGGCTCATCTGGCGGTCTGTCGGTGGGCCGATGCCGGACTCGCGACGACAGCTTCAGATTTCTCAGGTTCGCGAAGTTCCGAAGGGATCGTGACGGAGAAGGAGAGAAGTCCGTAGAAACGGGCTGCGAGAGAGCTCAAAGCGGTTTTCGGGGCTGGCTCGGGCCCGAGAGGATTAGCCGCTCGTTTGACTTTAGGTAACTTCCCAACGAGAAACCTGAGGAGAGGTTGACGCTTTCTTCTCTTTTCTGCTATGGTCCGAAGATCCTCTCTCCCGATCGAGGCCTAGCTGTCGGAAGGAGGGCGAATCTTCTGTTTATCTGATCTATCTATCTGATTGAGACGGAGTCAACGGCTCGACTGCATGATCGGGCTCGGAGCTGGAAAATTCGACTCGGTTCGAAGCATTGGCTAACATAAGTCGTTCCTCCATCTTGCTCGTCCAAATGGCTCTGCTCCTCCTCAACAGCAGCTTTTTAGCTTTCGCTCCGAGCACCGTCGACGTTTCGGAGACGTCGATGGAAGCTCCGAGTGAGATTTCTTCATAAATACGTTGCCCGCGCACAGAGACGCGGCACTACCATTTCGCGTCATACCTTCACGATGTGAGGAGAGAATCTCCGTGGTCACCGCGCGATCAAGCCACCCGGCGCATCCAGCTCATTTCTCGGCTTTCGGGACCTAATCGATGCCGACGGCTGAACCGATGAAGCGGCTCGGATGAGGCTAGCCTGGTTGGAGATGGCCGGGATATCGTTGCTTGAGATTGGTACTTCCGCGTTTTCCGGTGCTCCAGCATGACTGAACGTCACTGGAATGTCGGCTCCGTAGAGTACCTTGTATCACCTCCGGATCTCGATCCGATGGATTCTGTATCATCCAATGAGGTGGCTCGAGCTCATTTTCTCACCATGCGCAGAGGGCGCGAAACTTCGTGGGATTCTTCCTTCAATACCCCTCTCGAGTCGTCCCGCCAGGGCGAGACCGAGTGGAGACCCGTAGCCTTGACGACGAGCAAGATCTGCGCGTAAGCTGTCGTCAAGCAACTTCTGTTCCTGTTCTCGGTCCGCGAAGTTTCTGACGCTGGCAAAGTCACGGAAGTGTTCGATGTGAGATCATGCGGCATGCTGTGAAAATCAACGGCAGGGAGACCTTTCTTCCGACCTTGAACTTTTCCGCAAAAGGAACGTTCACACGCAACCAGAACGCTAGGGCTGTTGACAGGTCGCATCTCGGCGATAGCTGAGTAAACGATATCCTTCTCTCTGACTCGATCCAAAGAATCGTCTTCTGACATTGTATCAAATCCATACACGATGGACCGTCTGCTGATATTCCTCGTGGTCCTGACCATGGGGCTCGATGGCGTGGAAAATACGCCTGAAGTTAGGATCAGTACTGAGCCTGAACCGGACGATCTCTGCGATCCTTACGACCACTTCTTGATCTGGTTCAATCGCAACCAATCCCTAAGTCGGGAAGCTTACTTAAATTCAACCAGACCTTCGGTCCGAGCGATCTTCCGAAACCTGACCTCGGAGCTCTTCCTCGCTTCCCCGGAAATGAAGACCGCCCAGAATTTTTCCGAGGAGCAGTGGGATGGTGTTGTGCTCCGATACCAAGAATTGAGGAACTCAACGCTGAACGACCTGCACCATCGAGCCACAGAATCAGCGGTCCCGAAGGATATCGTCCACGAGTTTCTGAAAGTCGAGCAGCGCTCATTGCGAGGACCCTCATGCGAAGGCGCGCTCGAGACGGTCTCTCTGACCTCGTCGCATTCGCCAGAAGAAATCGTGAAGGAACTGTGCGATGGGATCAGAGCCGCGATTCCGGAGCTCCCAACGCTCATTATGCCGTTTGCACTGTGGAGAGCCAAGTGGCGCCGATTCATGAAGGAAAAACTCTCTGGAAACACAACCGATCCCGACACCGTGCGACTGCTGTTGCGAGCTCAGCGCTTTTATATGACGGCCATGTTCCCTTTCAGAATCAGAATGGACACTGCCAAATCGGCTTTCACGACGGGCGTCTGCAGACGCTCTCGAAGCCTCGGACTCGGGCGCTCGGACGTAAATGCCATTATGGACGCCGTCGAGATCTATCAATTGGAAGGCGACGCGAGATTCAACAAGAAGAGCTTGAGCTTGAAGGGCTTTCGTACGTACGGGGAGAAATATCGCTCAGCGGATTGGGAAGAGGCAAAACTACTGGCCATGAGATCGAACGAGTCGGAGGCTCTGAGAATCGCCGAGGTCTTCGATGAGAAACTCAACGATACCTGGAGAGATTCCTTCGCGCGAAACAGGGCGGCACTCGAAACTGCTCTGTTGTCGGTAACCCTTGGGGACGGATGTAAAAATCTTACGGAAGAAGTGGTACGAGCAGGCGCAAGTGTCATGCAACTTTTGTGTTCCTACGTCGCGATGTCCATGGACGACGTGCGTCAAATCGTAGAGCTACGATCCCGGATCCTATTCCGCATGCAAGGCGTTGTGGAGACGCCGGCGGACGGGGGCTGTCACTTGAAATTTTTCGTTCAAGACCTGAGACGGATCCTAAGTTATGACCGGAGCGATCGCTGTTTGCGGATTGCGGAACAAATTCGCAAAACACCGAGACATGTCGGTCATTTCGAGAAGTGTGGCTTCAAGGACTCGGACGCCCTCTGGATCGATCTGGTTCACACGCGCGAGCGCATGCGCGGACGATGTCGCGCTTTTCTTGCCCTGGAGAAGAAAATGATCCCGGGACCAATGTCCTTCCTGAGGGTAAGATTATGGCATTTGCGGGATTGGGAGATCGAGTCTCAGAGCGCAACGTCGTTCGTTCCGGACCGGCTCTTAGAACAGGCCGAATGTTTCTTCGAAACTCTGCAGTCGGACTTTGTGCGAAGGAATCGGAAAGATCTTCTGGAGCCGATACAGACCGATCGAGCTGGATTCCTCGATACCTTCAAAATCTGTATCAGGACCGCGGCGAAATCGGCGGAACTCCCCGAGAAAGAGACAGAGACGATACTCGCCGCTGCCGATGACCTCTCGGCGGTAGCTCCTCAGCACGTTTCGCCCGATAAACCCCTCACTCTGACCGAGATCGCGACCATCCACTTCGATAGTTTGAGCTTCCTCAATGTTTTCGTAACGAAATTGGACGCTATTGAGGAGAAGGCCCGACGAGAGAAGTTCCTCAGACTCTTGGAGGACACGTACATGCGTCAGCCGTTCGCGAACAAGACACCGAATTTCTTATGTGAAGACAGTCTGATGCAAGATGAATAAAATTGAGTGACTTCGGTCGCTCTCGCTCGAGCAAGTAGTAGAAGCTCAATGCGACTTTATTCCAACAATCGAAATGCGGGAACGGCGAGATTCCTTGCTGGTGGAGCAAGACTCGGGATTCCCGAGAACTGGATGAGTTCCACCCTCTTCCATCGCTCCATCATCATGTGCACCGGAGCTCGATCTGCCGGCCGCGTCATACGTCCCGTCGTAATGATCTTACGCATTGACGGACGATGCGACCCAAGATCTTTGTTTCTCTTCCACGCACGGGCAGCGTTCCGGAGGGGCTGGGGATTTGTCCATGACCAAGCATTTGAACTTACAGCCATCGCTGTGTACAGTCTTACATCTCTCCTTTCGTCCAAGGTCGGTCGCTGGGGTTTCGCTTTCGAAATTTAGTTTCTGATACTCCGGATAAGAGACTCTTCCAGGCCGGCTTCTAGGATTGCTTCAAACTATGCCGATTTCGTTGGTCGCTTCCAGTTGATCCAAGCCTCCATGGGAATCGGTGTGTAGTAGAAAAAATTGCAAATGAGCTCCGAGCTCTATAAATACCGTTCGGATCATCTTGTAGACTCGTTTTAATTCACCGGGCTTGGAGAAAGCAGGGGAAACATTCTCGAAAGCCGAGAAGGCTGCTTATGGACCGAGGAAAATTCACCAGTCAAGCCTACGATCACTGAATCCTGCGGAGATACAAATAAACGAAAGGGGATTCAAGACGGGAAGTATGGAAATGGATGATATCCCGCGCTCCCGCGAGTTTCGTTCGGCGAAGGGAGTAGCGGGCTCCGCATACCGGGAGAAAGGGGCAATTTTCTATTTAAAACCCCTGACGATGTGTTTCCATTTTGGAGGAGACGCCTCGGCCAAATGGACATGGACCCGAAATGGCTCAACTTCATCCAATCAAAGGGAAGAATCCTGGAAAGTCTGCTTCTCTTAGGGTCACCGGACACCGGTCTGGGGTTTTCGCTCACTCCCCGCTCAGCACAAAGGCGCGGTCCGTCGAATGATTTTGATTGAGATCGATAGCTTGATGAGCTGGTGAGCGTTCGGTGACTCTCACAGCGATGTCATGTGGAGATAGAGAACACGGATTCCGCACAGTATCTGCGAGAGATCGTGAGACCTTCTCGCGAACTCGAAACGCTGCGACGGACAAATCTTTGCATGTTCTGATAGCTGAGCAAACTAAGAATCTCCCACTTTCCGAACAGGAACGCCTTTCGTTTCTGAGAATTGACGATAAGCGTCGTTCGGATCCTTCTCCTTGTACAATGGACCGTGTGGTGCTACTGCTCGTCGCAGTTCTATGCTCGCGATGTTATGGTGACGCGGATTCGACGGCAGAATTACACCTGAACCCCGAGCCGACGATATTTGCGATCGTTACGACTACCAGTTACGGGAGTACAGTCGCCAGGCGTCACGGAGCTCGAACGCTAGCGTCAACGCTACTGCACCTTGGGTTCGAGAGCTGCTCGCGGACCTCACCTCGGAGCTCTTCCTCTCGTTTCCGGAGCTGAAGACGGCAGCGAATCTCAGTGAGAAACAGTGGGATGGATTCGTGATCCGATACCGGGAGCTGAAGAACTCAACTCTCGAGAACCTGCTCGCGCGAGCCGCACAACTCTCGTACTCTGAGGATACCCTCGATGAATTCATAGCCATCGAGCAGCAATCATTGCCAGGACAGCCTTGTGAGAGCGCTATCGGAACAGTACCATTGTCTTCGTCCAAGACCCGTGGAAATCTCGTGAAAGAAGTTTGTGACAGAATCAGAGCCGCGGTTCCGACAGTCCCAGAGGCCGTCATGCCCTTCTCGTTGTGGAAGTCCAAGTGGAAGCGCCTCACGAGACGGAAAATCCACGGCAACTCCACCGACGACGAGATCGTCAGGCTGCTGTTGAGAGCTCAGAGATGTCAGATGAAACATTTGTATGACTCGAAAATCAAAGTCGAAAGCCTTCGACGGTTTTTCACCCGCGGGATTTGCAGAGAACTTGCCGAACACGGGTTCAACGAGTCAGACTTAAGCCCCATTCTGGACGCCGTCGAAATCTATCAGATGGAAGGTGATATGAAAGGCAGCACGGAAAAGTGGAAGTCGAGTGATTTCGTGAAGCACAGATCCTCTCGGTTCAAGGACTGGCTTGAGATGGGACGGCTCGCCGCGAGATCAAACAGAGGGATAGGTACCGGAATCACGAATTTCTTTCGGGATAAACAAGTCGGTGTATTGAGGGCAGCATTCGTACGGAACCGATTGGATTTCGGAGCCGCTCTGCGATGGGCTCCGCTCGTAGCCCCGTGTAATACCCTGAATTATTTCAAACTCGGCGGAGTCGCGGAACTGATGGGACTCTCGTGTTCCTACGTCGCAATGTCTCCGGAGGACTTTGATGATATCTCGAGGTTCAGGCGGCGAGAGATTGAGCACATTGAAGCAGTGGAGGGAAGGACAAAACATCCTGAGTGCTCGTTGAAGGACTTTCTGGAGAAGGCCAAAAACGAACCGGTTTTCGAACGGTCCGACCGCTGTATTCTCGCAATGGCTACAGAAGTCAGAGAACCCAGGCGGCTCGGTCATTTCAAGGATTGTGGAATCAAGGAAGACCATCCTATGTGGTCCGCATTCGTGGAGTCGCGAGAGAATATCAGGAAGACTTGTCGTAGAATGCTCGAGTTTGATTACAGGCGTTTTCGCGAATGGAATGGCTTGCTGGAAATGAGGATACTATATATCTGGGATTGGCTGATGGACAGCCACTCATCGACATCCATTGTGGTCGGGAGCTACAAAAAATAATCGGCTGTCTATACAAAACTCTCATGTCGGATTTCGTCGCGAAGAATCGAAATGCGCTCCTGGACCCGATACAGCTCAATCAGACCGTGTTTATCGAATTTCTCAAAGACAACCTAAGGACGGCAGCGAAATCGGCCGCCCTCCGCGATAATGAAACAGAACCGATTCTCGCAAAAGCTGACGAGCTGTCCGCAATGATCCCGCCCCGGAAGCTATCGACCGATGTTGTGGCTCTGCAAGAGCTTAGGTTCATATACCAAGAGTATTTGTCCTTCCGGGTCAAGCTCCGAGAGGAGATAGAAGCCACGATCGGAGATGAGACCAGAAGACGTGAGTTTCTAAGGCTCTCGGAAAAAGCGTACTTCGGTAATTCAACAACAACCGGGTTGAACGATTTTTTCTGCGAGGACAGTCTCATGTCCGACGAGTGAAATGGCAAGATGATCGCTTCGAGATTGAGTCCCCGAGTCGAGGGAGCTTGTGCAGGGGGTTGACCCGAGGGTTCGGAAGTTCCCGAACTTTCCTCGCGTGGGACATCTTCCGTGAGGCTTGACGGACCTTATCGGGAAGGAGGGCTTGAAGCGATTCCCAATCGGTTTACCACGAAACAATATATCCGATGGAATTCCATGTTCATTATTCCTTTGAATATTTGTGCGCGGGAGCTTTCAGCCTAGGCATCCATCTCGTGAATGAAACGACGCGATCCACTCATGACGACACAGCTCAGGTTCCCCGTGACGTCGACGCGGAATCAGTTCTAGCAAAGGAATACGAGATCGAGGAACACGTCGCGCAGGTACTCGAACGCAGCGAAGTACGTGAGACGACTCCAACTAATGCGCACAACACCACGCACTGGAATGTTGGTCCCCCACCCCCAGGCTGGTGGAAACTCCCGCAGTACCCGGCAGCGGGTCTGCGAAAGACCATTCGACCCCGTTACATGGAGAAAGAGAGTCGGTTCCAGAGGCCGGAATGATCATGCACTGGTCGCTCCTTTGAGATTCAGACATGCCGTCGAGTGTCTGTATCGGACTCAGCAATCAGATTCCGTGGAATGAACCCGATTCGGAGCAAGAGTGGAAGAGCATTGGTTTTCGCGATGACCGACGAACTTTCTCCGAGAGCGCTATGGACTTCTGCACTCTTCTCTGTAAGAACTCGATCTCTAGCTCAACCATATACGTTCCGTCCAGTCGAAGCCAATCTCTAGATTTCTGCGCCATTTTCACGATTTATACACATACTCAGTTGGGGAAATCCTCCGTTGCTCGTCCCGAAGGTTTAGGATAGTTGCCTTATCGGGCAGTTCACGGTATCGGATACGCAAGACAAGCGAGCTGATTGTGGATCCAGATCCGCGAGACTCGCAACCCGACTCCATCCGAAATTATGTTCGGGAACCGAGACTAAATCACCGAGGATCATGGAATCTCTTCATTACGCGCCCTTTGTTCCGTAGGATTAAGATCGCAGTGTGTCGAACAGACGGTTTTTAGCGCCGACCTCTTGGAAAACGCGGAGGAATGCGGCGGAATCATGATGAATTATTGCAACATTGACGAGTCACAAACCCCGTCGATTCATCTTTCGCGGAGTTCTCAGTTGTCTAAGACCCCTATTCGTGGTAATAATTGTCAGTTCGCTGGTAGACCCCTTATTGTATGTTTATAGTTATTATATGTATATAGTTATAATAAAACCAGCGTCTGGCGCGCCCTTGGGGCGCACCCAACGCTGGATCGGTGCGCTGCTGGCGCAGACATAACCACTGATAATTCGGTTTTGAGCAACTTCGGAGCACTGGATTATTTACCTGGTTATAATAAAATGGTATTAATCCTGTGGTTCGGGTAGCGGATTATATTCTACAAATCATCCCAAACCCATAATGAAAAGCACGACTTTGATAATAATCATAGTCATGATTGAGTTTATGATCATCCCGTGATTCTAACCATAATCCTATCTGTAAGAATGAATCAGCTGAGATACTATCATTTGGCAGAGCTTCGACATGCGGGGTTCTCGGGGTCGCTTCCTACGTGCCTGTATGAGGTTCCCCAATGTCTTCAATTTTGGCGCCCGTGTCGCCCTCCTGAGTCTGTGATCGTAAGAGAATTCTGCCAAATCATAGAATCCCTTCTTCAACGGAAAGATAGGGGTAAACTGACATCGAGATCCTGGACGCAGA
The DNA here is from genome assembly GCF_000255335.2 of Galendromus occidentalis. Lineage (NCBI taxonomy): Eukaryota > Metazoa > Arthropoda > Arachnida > Mesostigmata > Phytoseiidae > Galendromus > Galendromus occidentalis. Next base: position 8,694 of record NW_003805071.1, on the reverse strand, counting down.
CTTCAAGGAGCCTCCCCTAGATGCCGATCATTCAGTTCTCTTCTTCTCATATCTCATAAGTCCTGAAATTTCTCGAGCAACTATGCGTTGTCCCTAGAAAATCAAACGCGCTCCACCGGCCTCAAAGATCGCGTATGCAGCGAAACTACGAAGTTATCGCTCTCCGCTCTCCACCTCCAAACTAGGGAAGCATCATGGCTCTGATTGTAAGTCAGACGAATCCCTTGCATAGCTTGAAGCTTAGTGTCCGCCACGCCGTACAGAGTCCTTTTTTCCGGCCGTTTCCCTCGACCCTCAAGACATCGAAAACGAAATCAGGCAAACGAAAAGGATTACCCTTATTTGTAAGAAATGTGAACCTTTCGGAACGCCTTAATCAAAAGTGAAAGTTTCTGTAGATCGTACCTCGGATTTGTCTACACATTTGAAACGGCACCACACTCCGCAGTTATGTACGGCCTCCGCTGAATGGCTAACGGACAAACGATATGCCTTCGTAACGCGCCATCCTGAACGGACCAATGAGACGCGCATGAGAAAAAAAATTGATTCCGGTTCGGCCAAGGGCCAAACCGAAGTTCGCGTAGAACTACGGAGAATGCGTTCATTGAGAATGCGTGGAACACCCAAATGGATGTGCAGGTGTCGAACTCACACACGATATGCTCCGAGGGAGAGCTGCGGACGCATCCATTTTAACGGCGTTTGTCGGCTAGTCTCGCCGGAGCACTCCGCCTTATCGAGAAGTCATAGCCGATGACATGGGTCGTGATCCCGTCTCGCAATCTGAATCGTATGTGCGACAGATCACATCCAAATTAAAAAATAGGAGAGCCGTATCCACGATAAGTTCGAGTATACTATAATTTATTGAGGAATGAATGATCATCCCCGCGCGTCCACGAAATCAAACCCACGGAGTCTCGTTTCTCCAACTCTGAGATTGCTTCTGACACGGCGGAGGCTGATGGGATTGACGAAGAGCTCCTCGGATTTCTGCAAAATGAACAGGAGCCGCCATCGGCATTTGTGTCCACTACTTTCCACTAAAAGTCGAAGTTCCCGTTCCGGGAATGTGTGTTCGAGTAAACTATAATTTATTGAGGAATGAATGATCATCCCGCGCGTCCAAGAAATCAAGCCCACGGAGTCTCGTTTCTCGAACTCTGAGATTGCTTCTGACACGGCGGAGGTTGATGGGATTGACGAAGAGCTCCTCGGATTTCTGCAAAATGAAGGAGCCGCCATCGACCGCCCCCGCCAGCAATTGTGTCCACTACTTTCCACTGAAAGTCGAAGTCCCCGTCTCGGGAATGAACGACAACAAGAATTTCGATTTACCGAAAACCCAGTCGATTACGAGAATCCGCACTGTCATTATATTGGACTGAGGGAATCTCCCTGGCTTCCTTCACCACCCATTCCTGTCAGCGCCGCTTCGGAGAGGAGCGGCCGCCGCACAGTGGTCCAGAGTGGCCAAAAAAAAAGTTCGCCACCGAATGCTTCCAAAACGGTTTCTCAGCATAGGTCTTGATGCCCGGACTCCATTTTGGGTCTCGGAGGCTGCTTGTTCGGTGCGCGGAGCATTCCAATGGCGATGTTTTCTGACGGGAATTCATCCCAGAATATGGTTGTCCGAATGAAAGGAGAAACATTCCCCGAAGAGAAAAAGAAAGAAAAAGGAAGAAAAAAGAAAGAAAAAGGAAGAAAAAGGAAAGAAAAGAAGAGAAAAAATTGATTTCCCGAGCTAGGCGTCCTGGGGAGCCCTGATCGGTCCTCTTTGGACGCCAGGATTAAGGTAATGGAAAACCCCCTTAAAATAGCCTATAATCGGCAATTCGAGCTATGGGGTATACCGACAGCTTCGAGACCTCACAAGTAAACATTCTTTTTTGAAAATGACAATCACCAGGTTTGACATGCTTTTCTGAAAGTTTCCGAGCCCCGAAGCAACCCCGAGTCTATTTTCCCTGCTGTCCTGCACTTCATACCCCTTCCCTGCAGGCTCCGAAACCCGGAAAAAACACCATTTACATCGAAATCCGGGATATTTTGTTCGGATATCAATGGGAATGAGTCTTTCCGGGCTTCGGAACCTGGGGAAAA